>NW_023464297.1:0-11310 GCF_013731165.1 Rhagoletis pomonella
TTTTGCTATTTAAGGGACTTCATTGTCATTTTTATTAAAAAAAAAAACAAATATTAATTGTAATGAGATAATAAGGACAATCTTGTTTTAATAACATATAAAACCAATACTTCTGAGTATATTTCGTAAAGTATATCTATTACCGGGGACAGACATTTGGTATTCGTAGCATTTCCAAGATAACATATGTCTGTCACCAACATATATGTAATAATAATAATAGATTGGCGCTTACACATATGTTAGTGTTTGGCCAAGCTTCTCCTATGTAATACTCCTATATTGGCAGTAAGAGCTAGTACCGTCCGAAAACACTACAGTACAGATATATCAATAAACACGTACGAAAGAAAAGGAACACATCCGTTTATAAATAAATATGTACACAACACATGGTGAAATGAACTGAAGGTGGCGCATTCCCGAAACCGCTACTTTGGTTTTGCCGACTTTGACATTTATGGCAATACGTAAACAAACTTTTTGTTTAGAAACAAGTGCAAACGTATTGCAAACGTATTGTGTACTTTCAAGTGAAAAATCGAAGTAATTCGTGCGTTCTGAAGTAAAAAACGTTTTATTTGTAATAAAAACTTTATAAAAATGTCGTGTCGTGTATTGAATTGCAGCAGCCGTAGGGGTAAAGCCCCCAAATACAGTTTTTTTTAGTTTCCCCGTGACGTCGCCTTGGCCAGAAAGTGGGTAGAGTTCTGCCGGCAGGAGAAGCCATACAATTTAGACACCAGCAAGAGTGGTTGTATATTTTTTGTTAACGTTGTACTTAATTTGCTATTTTCAAAGATGGCTTGAAAAATTGGTGAACCGTGAAGAAAACACGTTTTCTCACTGCAAATTCACAACTGTCAACTCATTGTTCTTCGCCATATTCTTAGTTTACCCGTTGCCACAAATGTCATTCTGCGGGAATGCGCAATCTTGTATTCTATCGTTCTTGATGAGCAACGTAGTATTTTTTGTCGAAAGAATACAAATTTCCGAAGGTTGTAATTTTGTGGCATTTTCATTGTGAATGGACATTTCGCACTGAACATACCCAAAAATGAGAGATGTCAGCTGCTCATTTATCAGAAAACCATTTAAATTTTCGCGCGATTTAAGCCAACAGTTTATACCGCAAGTTTTGATGCAATATATTTTTGCATTATTTTTGCTGTTCATATTTATGTGTTGTTTTTCAGAAACATATGATTTGACACTGAAATACTAAGTTAATGTCTGTCACTATGGTAGTATTTTAAATCCCACATTAAAATTACCAGAATGCAAATACCAGATGTCTGTCCCCGGTATATCATATATAATGTGACCAACCGTACTTCTTTGGGAAGTACAGTACTTCTTTTTTTCGCTCTTGTACTTCGTACTTCGAAGTACAGTCAAATGTACTTCTTTGCGATATTTTGTACTTCAGGAGGGAGATTCTGTAGCCAGTTAGCGACAATTTTTGGATTTCCATCACACTTTTTGACGCATGATATAATATTGAAAATAAGAAATAAGAGACTGATGCTTTGTTTTTGACGTTTTGGAATGAACCCATCCTTATACACATAAGTGGTATGTATGTACATACATATGTAAATATATATATATTGACTGTTGTTCACATACATATCGAAACATACAGTATCGGTCATATCTATAGCACACCCTTTGAAAGTGAGATTGTGTGCAACTTATGTTTATTTATTTATTTTTGAGAATTTTCAATTAAAATACAGTTCTTTCTCTAACAAACCCCATATAAACCCAAGTTTAACAATTTGTAGAAAACTTCAAAAAAGCGCAACAAATTTTCACCTAAATTTCAAACTTTTTTCTCGGAAGTGTTTGAATTTTTCTGAATACACAGTTTTATAGCCCAATCAATTATAGTCTGACAATGTGCAAGTTTCAAGTGACTGAAAGTTACCGGTGATTTTTTAGAATTTTTTTTGCCAAAGGTGTTGCGGTTTTCATCCATATACAAATAAATTGAGTTTATTCATTATATGAAAGCAAACGCGACAAAAAAAATTCTAAAAAATTAACGGTAATTCGTAACCACTTGAAATTTGCACATTAGCCACGATGCAATAATACAAGGTGTTATCAGTTGGCAACCTCTCGCTCTAATTCCGCCATATTGACTGCCTTACGTGAAACAGTGTTACTTATTTAACTATTCTTTGCCCATTAATATAGTTGAATGTTTTTTATTTTTTCTCAGTATACACACTTTGTTTTGTTAAAAAGGTATTTTATCTTATTTTATTTCATTTCATAACGAATATACTATAAAAGCAAATTTTGTTTAGGAGAAAATGTGAAATTTTATATTTTTCCCCCATATGGGGATTCATTTCTTCCCGTTTTTTCTTCTCATTCTACTGAGCTAAGGCAGTGTCAAATCGAGCTGTCACAACTGATACCACCTTGTATTATTGCATCATGCACATTATCAGACTAAAATTGCAGTGGCTAAAACACTGTGTACTCAAAAAAATTCTAACACTTCCGAGAAAAAAGTTTGAAACTTAGGTGAAAATTTGTTGCCATTTTTTTAAGTTTTCTACAAATTGTTAAACTTGGGTTTGTATGGGGTTTGTTAGAGAAAGAACTGTATTTTAATTGAAAATTCTTAAAAATAAATAAATAAGCATAAGTGGCACACTATATCACTTTGAAATGGCGTGCTTTAGATATGACCGATACTGTACATACATACTATAGAGTAGTCGAAAAAATTATAGCCGCACCACATATTGGCAAGCTTTAACATTCTATTTTTTATGTTATTTAATTTGGTTTTTTTTGTATAAATATATTTTTCATTCTTTAACAAAGCCCGTGTAAACTTTGTGCAATATTTAAAAAAATTCGAAAAACGTTCATAAAAGTTTCGAGCGTTTTAATTAGATTTTGAATATGCTCTTGTGAGTCCATTGAATTCTAATAAAATAAAGTGCAAGTTTCAAATTACTAAAAATTACCGTTAATTTTTTTGTATCCCACTTGCTTCTATAAAACGAATAAACACAATTTATTTTTATATGGAAGAAAAACGGTAACATCTTCGACAAAAATTTCTAAAAAATCAACCCTCAATGTTTGCCATTTGAAACTTGTATTAGAATTCAATGGTCTGCAAAACTGCAAACTGAAAATCTTTCTAAGAAATCTAATTAAAATGTCTGACATTTTTATGAAAGTTTGTTGAGTTTTTTTCAAATATTGCATTGGTTTGGTTAAAGAATGAACTATATGTTTATTAAAAAAAATTAAATAACAAAAAAGTAGAATGCCAAAACTTGCCAATTAGTGGTGCGGTTTTATTTTTTTGTCACACAGGGAGGAGGGAGTTACCTACAGTTTTACACCGACTCCGAACGGCGATCGTTCAAGGCAAAAATACACTCAAATTTAAATAACAAAATAATAAAATAAATATGTCAAAATTTGTCCATATGTGGTGCGGCTAACTTTTTTTCGACCGCTGTATGTTGATATGAATATACTATATTAACAAACATTAAGCAAATAAAAACTTTTATAAAAGCTGACAGTTTCCTGCGCCACATCCAATTTCATCGAATTTTATTGATACTATTTAACTTGGATATACATACATATAAAACTGGATCAAAATTTAAACGTTACATCTTAATTTGAAGATACTTCGTCCTTTATTTTTTCTTCTTTATTCAAAGTAAAACACTGGTGCTTTGTTGGAGTTTATATCCACGCAAACGCCACGGTTTTTCCATCTCCAGTGAAATGGAACCTAAGTACATATGTTATATGTTATTGAAGTATAAACCGTTTTTTGTTACATAGATTGCTTGCGAGAAGCGCGGTCATCATTTTGATATAAGATGATCCGGAACCCGAATTCTGAAAAAACACAAGTTTATAGAAGAGCCTAATCTGGTATATGTACATATCGTTGCCTCAGAAAACGGATGTCGTATGTTACAAAACACTGTTTTGAGAAAAAATATTTTGAAGTTTAAGGTCGAATTAATCCGAAACTATACGGTAGATTTTTGTAATTTTTGAAGGAGACGCAGTTATTATTAGTTTTTATTTTCCATATTCTTAAATTATCTATTTTAATCTTAAATTATATCTATAAAGGATAATGAGAAAATTGTCTTTTCATTCCATATACATTTTTCGTAAGTAGCGTTTACTCACCACTATCTTTTGTCCATAGAACATACGACAATACTAAAGTATCTTTTGCAACGACGATGGTCGATTTTGATGAAAAAACCAGATACATTTATTAAATAATGATTACTTCCCACTGGGAAAATAGGTAAGCACCTTGCGAGGTAAGCCATGTTTTCTTTCAGTTTTTAGTACCAAAATTGTCATCATGGCCAATGTCATCTACTAGTAAAGGGCAAAATGAACACCTCCAAAGACACATTACGTTGTCAGTTGCAAAATAACGTGCAGCCGAAGTTATTTCCAAGCACCGAACTACTCCGAGCGACTGCTCTGCATTACTAGTAACTTACTTTGTAAAGCGGCTCAGAAGTATGTCTGATACCAAATGTACATTCTAAATTCCTACTTACATAAGGCGGCCATGCCTTTGTAAAAGTAAGGGACGTTCGGCAGGGAAATGGTAATGACTGCCAGGTGAAGAGTAAGTTGCTAATAAGGTATTATTACGTGCTCCTAATTCCCACTGGGTTATTAGAAAAAACATATACATATATTGTACATCTTTTTAACTGTAAGTATGTAACGAACATACGTTTTCTTTTTTTATAAAAACAAAAAACAATACTTAAATTCAGTCTTTTGAACACTTTCATTTCTTTCAATTCATTGGAGACTCAGTGCAAGCTAAAATTTAAAAAAAAAAATTGTTACTTTGTTTAATTTCCAATTTTAATAGTTTCGTTATAGCAGAGGACCATCGAATTGTCGTAAGTTCCAAGTTTTGCGATACATACGACAAATGTCTTATGATTAAAAAATATATAGATACATTTTTATGATAAAAAAAAAGTACGTTTATATGGAAATTTGTCGCATTGACGCATTTCCAGCACAACAATAAAAGGCATACCCAATCATTAATATTATGTATCATACGACAAAATGCACACGAAATATCTCAAAAACTAAAGGAGATATAAAAAAATTGATTGCAGAATTCAAAAGAGCATGTCCAACTTAGTGAATCTGTATCAAAATTCCAAAATCGTGGTTTGGCACATTCGACATCCGTTTTCTGAGGCGACGATATGTACATACGTTACCTTAACTCACAAAGGCCCTCAAAACTACTTTTTCGAAACTGCGCTTTTCACAGATTTTGGTAGGATGTATTAAAATATACCTTTAATAAAAATTTTAAAGTGTTGGTACCAAAAACAAAAGAGTTTCATGCCACTTTTTAAAACGTCCTACCTTTTTTTGCCTCTACTGTAAAATAAGAAATTTGTTGGTTAGGGCTCTTGTGAATTGAGTAGTCCACTTGCAAAGTGCGCCATGTAATATGTTTTCGATTTTTAGTTTTTGGTGGGTAACATACCAGCATTTAAAGTAGTTTCATGTCCACTAACAACACAGTGCAAAGTCTTTCTATATTCTGAAGAAATTGCATCAAATTTTAACTACTCTTGCAAAAGTCGCTATAATACTTATTTATAAACTTTCAAAAGTCTCCATCTTCTGATGAACTTAGAAAACTGCTTTAGGTCGTATAGATTGTCAATGTTATGTTATGTTATAATATTATTAGGCTCTTATGTATCAAAATTTTCAGGTAATAAAAAAAGATTCAATTTAGATGTTACTTGTTGTCGCAGTCGTTTTTTTTTTTTAATTTATGACTTACTGTTATAAAATCACATAACGCTGTTTGCAAATGGACTACTCAATTAAGGTAACGATATGTACATATGTACGAGTTTTTCTTTATTTTACACGGATTTTAATGCAGCCAATTTCGGAATATTTTTCGTGCACGTTCTTTTTCCCGAAGCCTCCAACTCTGCTAATTCACTTGGATGTGCCCTTTTCATGTGCGTACGGCAATTGGAGCCGTTAGTAAAAGTCCTTTCACAGAACTGGCATGAATATGGCTTTAAACCACTATGGAGTATTAAATGATTTTTCAGCGTTTTAGCTCGCTTAAAAGCTCGACCGCAATAATCACATTTATGACGCATCGTATCGGAATGTACTAGCATGTGTTGATTTAATGTTACTCGCGAGTTCAATTTTAATCCACATTCGCTGCAAATGTGTTTATTAGAATTGTGTATATCCATATGATTCTGAAAGGGAAATATTGAAGTAAATTTCTCTTTATTGTGCCTGTAGCAGAAATTCAATTTAGTCTTGATCTTTCATTACCTTTAGGCGGGCCGGGTTTTTAAAACCTTTCTTACATATTTCGCATTCAAAAGGTGCAAGATCGGTATGTGTAAGCATATGTTCCCGTAATGTAGCTTCTGTGCGTGTAGCTTCGCCGCATTCTTCACAAATAAACGGACGAATATCCTCATGAACAAACTTTATATGCTTTGCAACATACGCTTTTGTTTGGAATTTTCGATCACACTGTGGACAAGGAAATATTCGCGTTTCCGAGAGTGGTCTATGTTTGACTATGTGACGATTCAGATCGTACTTATTTTTGAAGGTCTTGGGACACTGGGGACATGTTATGGGTTCCAGTATCACTCCATGTCTTTTCTTCATATGTATACGATAATTCCCAAGTCGTTGAAAACACAATGAGCAGTTGCTACAACAGTATTTGTGTTCATGTGACTCCTTCGTTTCGTAAATGCAAACATTTTTATATGATCGTTTGCGTTTACTTATAATAGTGCTCTCCGTGGAATCAGCGTCAATATCGCTGACAAAAGGATCTTCATCTTTAGCTCCCTCATCTTCAAACACGCATGTTACTTCATCGACTTGGTTGCTTTCGTGTGGTCTGTCTTCTCTTAAATGAATTTCAGGCATATTTGACACACTCGCGTGCTCAATCTGCTGAACAAAAGCTTTTTCCTCATTTTGGAGTATAGACTGTGTTGGAGTTTCTTTTAAAGTACCATGTTTCAGCCGAACAGAAAGAAAATCTAAATATTTTTTTGCAGTCAGTTTCATGTAGAGCAGCATACATTTCCTGCACTTTATCAACACGTTTATTGAAATCAAGAATAGTTTTCACCTTTTCCTTCTATATTTAACAATGTAGATTCCGAAATGACACAACTTGATTCTTTCCCCTTTAATTCACAAATGTTTCGTGTATAATCCTTCTTTAACATCGTTGGGCAATGGTTTATCTTTGTCAGAAGTACTAGCAAACACTGATTAGATTATCGCGAGTGCATTTGTGATAACTACTTTCTGACGGCTAAGTTTTGGCGCGCAATTTTCTTTTTGATTGGGAATATTTTTCATAAAAATAAAATCATATACATTAGATTTGAATTGAGGCCATGAGAGCAAAAGTGGCCTAACCCAAATTTTTTTTTTCTGTACTTACCTACTTAAAAGAGTCTCAAATGAGATACATTTTAAAGCAAAGGTAATTTATTCCTTAATATGATGGTACGCTATGTAGCTTTGTACCTTAAAATTAATGAATAAGCGACTTATGTTTTAAAATTTATCGCATTTGAGACTATTTTAAATAGGTAAGTACGGAAGAAAAACTACCACTTCTCTAACTATGTTTAATCAAATAATCCTCTTTAACACTTTGCTTACATATGAATTTGAATTTTGACTCCTCAAATTCTTGCTAGTAAAAGGTCCATTCAATATCAAAAAAAATTTTACGAATTCTTGCTAGTACTTGCAAATTTTTACTGGAAATGCATTCAATAACCCAAAAAAATTGCAAAGAGAGCGAATCCGGGCGTGACAACCCGAGAGCGCTGCAAATTCTTGCAAGTAAAAATATTACTAGCAGTAATTTGCAGTCGTTAAAAATAAGGTTATGTTTCAAATTCAAATGTATACAAACTGTATAAGTACGGTGACCATATTTATGAGAGCCGAATACGGGACAAAAATAATTTTGCAAATTCTTTCCACCACAGCTTACAGATCTGAAAGCCTCCTTCAATGAACCTAGATGTATTAGCCCTGAAACAGTATCCTTTTAGTAAAATCAAAAATTTGTAGAATAATTTCCTCGAGACTTTTACCCCGAAAAATTTGTTTAAAAAATTCGTTAAATTTTAGTATAATAAAGCGCAATATTAAGTCGATAAGGCTTGCCATTAGTTTTTGGCAATTTTTGTTTTTGTTGACGGTGTTGCGTATTTTTTCGTACAGAGTAAGTGAGATATTGCAAAATTAATTTTTATAGTTTTTTGGCACAAAGTTGGTAATTTGATATTATATGATTTTTGTTAGGAAAAGAGCTTTACTTTCATAAATAATAAATTTTAAATAAACTAAGGAAAATATCCAAAACTTACTAAAATGTCGAGTGCTAATTTTTATTTTAGTCAGTGTATGTTATCCTCGATTCGAATCACAGGCATTCAGATTAGAAAATAATAACTGTTTATGGAGAAAATTACGATCACATACCAACATCACTTAAAACTCGTTCATGGACATGCCATTTTAATGAGCTCTTAAGTGGGCGAAATACCAAATACGGGACATTAAAAGAAATACAGAACATTTAGCGTCCCGTATAAAATAAATAAATTAACAGGACAATGGGTAAAAAAAAGAGGATTGTCCCGTATAATACAGGACGGATGGTCACCGTATGTATAAGGGAATGATTTGATGAAGCATAGTTAGTGAAATTAAAATATGGATATATAATTTTAATCTCTTATGTTTTTTTTTTTTAATTTTTATGACGATGGGAACTATTAAACTTAACCGTCAGAAAGTGTCAAAATGGCGTAAGTTCCAAGTTTTTACTTGTTTTCCGTTCAATAACTTTATCTGATAATTTGTTCTTGCTCTCAATTTTTCTTTTACGCTCTCGCTGCAAATATTTACTGGAAAAGTTATTGAATACGCCCTCGAATCCGCTCTCTGTTGCAATTTTTTTTAGGTTATTGAATGCACTTCCAGTAAAAACTTGCTTGTACTAGTAAGAACTCGTAAGAAGTTTTTTATATTGAATGGACCTAATCTATTGGTCTGTTCGATGAACGCACTAGAGTTCTCTAGTTCAGGAAAAAGCGTTCGACAAACCTTTTTATTGCACTAAACTGTTTTGAACTGTGTTTTTTTTGAGTAAGCACCAACTAACACTTTTCTGCACTAAATTACACTAGCTTCACATCTGGATGTCACACAAAAACAGCGGTTCCTTCAGTGACAAGCCCCTAGGAAAAGAACGGAAAAAAATTTAATTTGCACTTGCAGAACATTCAAAGTTAAATATATAAATACACAGTTCAGTAGCTCAGAGTTAAATTTTTATATTCCTAAACCTCTATTACTTCCTTTTGAACAAAAAAAATGTTATTTAGCCCATAGTGCGACACCGTTGTGAATACCTCAATTGTATTTTTATGCCCTGAACTATGCCCATGTAGAATGGGCCTGAGCACACTAGCCTGCTCAGTCGGACTGAGCAGTCCACCACTCGAACGCACACTGGACAGTCGGCCGAAAACAGGTTTCAGTTTTGTATACATGAACTACGCATGATTGTGTTAGTGCATGTGGCACATGCAAACAAATCGAAATAGAAAACATGTTGTCTATGTGTGCGTGTCAGTCCACCGTCAATCCACGATTTTCGCGGATTGAAATGAGCGAGGTAAACTCGAACTCTCTTCCCCCTCTTATCCACACAATACCGGTTTTAGGCGGACTGAGCAGTCCTGTGTGCGGAGGCCCAATAGTGCTCTCGAAAGCACTCAAAGTCTTCTCATTTTTGTTCGACATCATCCACGTTTCTGCGCCATATGTTTCAGTAGAACGGGCATGATGAGAGATTGTAGAGCGTGAATTTTGTTTCATTAATAAGAGAGCTCTGCTTTTCAATTGACTACCGTTCCCAAAGTAGCAAGTGTTCGAAACAATTATTCTTAGCTTGATTTCCAGGCTGGAATGGTTGCAGGTAATTATGCTGGATCCTGGGTAGATAAAGTCTACCACTACTTCAAAGTTATAACTGCCAACAGTGACGTGTGTTGAGGTTTGAGCTTCTTTTTCTAAGCAATAAAATAGCGTTCTTACGTCCTCATATTTCAGGCCAACGATATTGATATCATCTACATACGCCAGCAGCGATATTCTTTTGCTATATATAGTACAGCTGCGATTCAGATTGACAGCTGTTATTACGCTATCCAGCATCAGATTGAAGAAGTCGCACAAGAGTGAATCGCCTTGTCCAAACCCTCGTTTGGTCTCAAAGAGCGCGGAGAGGTCCTTTTAAATTTGAACGGAGCTGAAGGTTCTGCTCAAGGTCACTCTACGTAGCCGTATTTGTTTTGCGGCGATCCCAAATTTTAACATGATTTCGTACAGGCAGCTTCTCTCCGCCGCTTTAAAATCGACGAAAAGATCGTGTGTGTCGATTTACATATCTAATGGAATGACTTGCGCATTTATTAGAAATTATAATGGGTAATTTCCAAACAAAGTGTACATGGCAAGTATTTTTTATATATTTTTTTTAAGATTGCAAAATTTATTCTCTGAAATCGTTTACCGAAGTGAAAATTTGTGCAGAATACGAAACTGCTTTCAGGCTCTCCAAAAATTAGTTTCTTTTATTTTTACATTTTTGTAAAATATTTTCCAGATTGTCACTTTTTTTAAAAGTAAGTTAAAGGATTGAATAAGTCTAGAAACTGATAGAAAAAAGTATACTAACCGATAAGCATTGTACTGATTTTTATCACATAAGCTAATGTTGTCGTTTTTTCCACCTTTTTCCTGACATGTTTCATGGTTTTTCTTGGGAAGCAGGCTTTTTGTTTAATCTTTCTTCGGCAAAAATTTCCCATATATGCCATTTGAACATTTTTGGAGAAATAAGCTATTTAGATAAAAAATCCTTTTTCACCTAAAAGTGACATTCTGGAAATATTTCAAATTTTTAAATTTTTTATTTTCCTAAGTCTTATTTCACGAAAATATAAAATATATCATTCGATCAACAACTTCTTGCGCTTCTTAGCTGCAATGCACTTAGGCAAGCAAAACAACAAACGATGGGTAGCGCTCTTTCTGGCACCCTTGGCGTGCGCTGTTGACGGCGAACGAGCGGATGTCGTTCGTACGCGGCTTCGCGGTAGACAGTGGCGAGCGGTGATCGGAACCGTTTTTAAT
>NW_023464298.1:0-11303 GCF_013731165.1 Rhagoletis pomonella
AATAATCCCGGGATTTTCGGGACTTAAAAAGACTGGGATCCCGGGACTAACATTCCTAGTATGTATGTAACTGAATCCCCTAATAAAAGGTTTACATATAAAAAGTTTATCCTCATTTTCGCTCTTAACTCCCTTATCTGTAATTAGAAAAAGGGATTAGCCATACAAAATTATAATTATAAAATAATCTCAGATTAAACCGATAACTTCTTGGTGTCCAACAAAATTTTTTCGATGATACTTGTGAAGAAAAGGAGGAATGTCAAATGTAAAACTAAACAAGTTTGACGCTAGCAAGGAAAAGATGTTTGTAAAGTTATTTTTAATAAAATATTAAATAAGTTCTGTGTTCATATGGAAAAGTAGCTTATGTCGAAAGGCTGGCTTTAGTATAATGCGGCATTCCCTTTACTCTTTAAACGGCAAGGAATTTTTTGGTGAGACTTAATAAGAATATTGACTTGCTAGTATCGGAACTACTTCTTGCACGTTTATTTGCAAAAAGTTCTACAACAGCTCAGCGCCAGTGAGTCATTCGCAATCGTATGCTGCGAATGCCGATTTATACTAAAGCCAGCCTTTCGACATAAGCTACTTTTCCATACGAACACAGAGTTAAAATATATTTAAATATCATAATATGTGTAGCAGTGAAGAGTAAAATATGACCACGGTGGCACAGAGAAGAAGCTTAACTTTTCCTCGAGTTGTGAGAATAACAAGCACAACCAATTTGACAACTAATGAGCTTTGATTGAGATTATATTTATATATAAACGTACTTTTATGCTTTGCAGTACGCATATGTTTACACATCAAATTTCATGAGAACCTAGTACTCACGCCTTTTTTTATTGGTGACATGTATATTTTAGAATTTCTAGCAATCTGCATGAAAACCCCATAAATAAACAAAGTAAATCAGAATCGGTGGGGCTGGTGTCGTATATTTCCCCTTTTATACAAAAAGGTTTTTGGTTGGATAAAATATTTGCTTTTTTCCAGAGTTCATTGTTTTCTATACCATTACTTATTGAATATGTTTGCGCGTATACTTACATATGTATATGTAAGTAAAAAATTTTAGCTACCATTTTTAGCCACAACGACATTTTTTAGCTCTTTTTTAGCCCCTTTTTTAAAGGAATTTGGCTACCACTAAAAATTATTCGCGGCAACACTGGTGTACACGCTTTTGTTCATCATTTCACAGATGCTTTTTCGCAATTACTAAAAACCAAAAACAAAAATAAAAAATTACATGTTGCCTCTTTCGGTATTTGAACCCGAACATGCTGGGAGCTAACAACTAACAGCGAGCATCTCTACACGTTCAGCTACAGCCAGACATGAAAATGTGCTTTCAAATGCTCAACTTCAACCACATTTCGTTAAAACACGAGCAGTGATCGGGGTAACAATAAAATGGTGCAGGACACGAGTTGGTCCGCTACAGCATGACAGAGGAGCATTTTTGTAAGTACTCCAAAATACCACATGGTCCAACGATTTTTGCAGGGTTACTGTTTTTGAGCTTATAGTTTGAGCATAAAGCTTGCATTGTGTTTTCTTGATTTCATAGACATTTGAAGAGTAGGGGTGCCGCGAAAGTTTTTTAGAACAACAAGGGTGTCGCGGTGAAAAAAGTTTGGGAACCCTTGCCCTACAGAATGGCAACAAAAAATAAAGTAAAACTGCCCTTACGAAAGTGGACTTTCGCACAGCCAAATGATTCACTTAATTAATGTGCAATGGGAGGAGTACACTTAGTTTTGAGTGACTCCTGTATGAATACCACGACTTCTAGGTACTGCTCTTCAAATTGACCGCACATTATTGTGTCTATGTAAGACGCCTTTACCTCAGCATTTTTGGAATTGCGTATAAACAGTCGAATGCATCCAATCGAGCTAAGTGATGCGACTCCGTTTTACGTATGGAGGAGTCTTTTTTGAAATTCTTTAAGACCGATTGAAATGACTGAAGCAGATTGTTTGTTCTATAACAATATCAGTGGCAGTTGGTTCGTCTTGCATTTTGCCCAATCGCCCAAATTATGTCCAGCACAGACACCCAAAGTTTCGCCTTCTGCCAGGTAGCTGCAAAAGATCCTCACAGGAGGCACCATATGTTGAGTTCAGTTCTTTTCGAATGGGTCCTCTGCCGCTACAGATGCGATGAAACAGACAACTCTATGTATGATAACGGCGATGGGGTTAAAATGTATGAAGAGCCACGTGGACGTTTTTATTAACTTGAAAATTCACATTAAAACATTTATTAAGCTAGTCGTATACCTAGTCGATAGAATTGAGATATCCAATATGTTGGTATGCCATTAATTGTAGCTTTTGCCTTGCAAATTTGTTGTGAAAAGAAAAAGTTGTTAGCTTTCATTTTTCTGGAAAAAATCGAGTTGAACGTTTTCCGAACAAAATTTTGTATGTAGGGCTTTCATGACGCCCTACTCCTAGTCCATAAAATTGAGATGAAAATGTTACAACGGAATTATGTAATTGTTGACTTCTGTTCCAGTCATATCATCCATGAGGCATGTAAGATCACAAAAAGATCTTACAAATACTTATAGCTTAGAAATGCTTTCTTTATTAGATATATCTTCCAGTGTAGATGACTATGTTAAGAAAAACTAACTTACCAACGCCGTTTTTATCATACATATCAACATACAACTTACGAAGTAATCATTGTTATTATTTTATTGAAAAACAAAATATATACAGGCAAGTAAAAGTCATTTCATTTTGGTACAAGGTTTTGCAGTAACATCAAATTTATTTACAGTAAGTAATTACAGAAACATTTTAGTTTTTGCGGTTTTCAAAAATAACTCAACTTTGACAATAAATTTTAATCTCTGGTATTGTGGCAGTCTATGTTTATATTTATTTTCAAGCTTAGATATTTGTCTTTTAGAAGAATTTTTAATTTTTTACCGAAAGCAATGCGTCTACCGACTTTGGTAGAGATTGATAAAGCCGTTGCTGACCCTTTACCAAAAATATTAACTTATCTTCTCTTAAGTTTAAATACAACTTCATTAACCAGCATTCAGTAATTTTTCTTCAGTATATACTGAAAAATTTTTGGCTTTTGCATTTTTAAAAAATATCTCAACTGACAATGGATTTTATGGGTCAATTATCGTTAGTAATCGAACTTCAGTTGCGTTGCTAGTGGCCAAAACGATATTACAGATGGCAATTGGCAACTTTCAACTGGCAACTGCAGTTGCTACAAAGTGTGTATACAGGCGACTACATTTTTGTGGTTGCTGGGAACGTTTTTGGAGCGTATTTAGGAGCGAAAATTGAAAAGTGTGTCATATATTTTACTTTTTAATAATTTGAACGATATTAGCATTTTGCAACGCAATTTGCTTTTACAGAATATGGTGAAAATAACAAAACTATAACTTGAAATTTTAGTTCCCGTGAAGTACGCCCTTTTGGCGAAACAAAAGCGAACACTGATTGCAAATTTTTTCCTTTGTCAACTGAAGCACCTCTTCTAAAACTACCGACGCACCAAGTTTTCCAAATTAAAGTCATTGCTGTGGCACTCCTTCTGCGAAAAACCGAAGAGGTGCGCAAGCTTTTATGAGCGGAGGTATTGAAGTTGAACAAAGTGCTACATCTGTTTATTATCCCATTATACTACAGCTTCTTTTGGAAATGCTTTGAAAATGAACACAAAACCATAATAAAAGAAAAACCTTGAAAGCATTAACTTTTGCTTACAGTGCGTACAGTTACGCGGTAGCATTAGAGGATTGGAATTATCCTTTAAATGTCGCCTGATTGAGGCCGCGTTTATGCACTTCTCTTCCTCTTAAACAAATAATTGTGATGAATTTAGCTTTATTGCTGTATTTTCTTTTAAACTCTTTATTTTAATAATTTAATTTTACCCGCACAGCTTGTTTACAGCCGCTTGCTGGTTGTCGAACTGTCAAATTTCGATTATCGATAACTCTACAGCAACTGACGATAGTTGCCATTCGTAATACAAATTTTTTTCCAGATGCGTTGCCAGCTGGCAACCGAACCGTGGTTTTGTTGCTATCCGTAATCGGCCCATTAAAGTCCCGGTTGTGTTAGCGCCCTATGTTTCTACTTATTTTAAAGCTTGATAACACTGGTCTACAAGGGTTTTGCGAATAAGACGGGACCTGGTGTTTCCGAACGGATTTTTCGTGCTGAACACGAATCTGGGGTCCAAAACTTCCCATCACGTCACGTTTTCGAGAAAAAAGGGGTTGAAACCCCTAAAAACAGCGTTTTTGGCCATTTTTGAAAAATTGTAGAGCTGAACCCTGACGTGCTACAAACTTTGTATATGTCAGAAATTAAAGGCTAAATCGTGCCCTTTCGAATGAGCCCTATGCCGAATTAATCACATGCACCCTTAGATCAGGGGGTGTATTTGTGTCTAGGAGTCCAGGGAAAATTGATCGCAGAAAGAATTTCATCTTAAACGACCATATAAATTTCTTAAATTTTTAAAATCTAACTGCAGATTCGTAATCAGCGACTTTTAATATAGTTAAAACCTTGGCATTATTAATTTTCTATGATCGTTTAAGATTAAATTCTTTCTGTGATCAATTTTTCCTGCACCCCTAAACACAAATACACCCCCTGCTTTAAGGGTGCACGCGATCAATTCGGCATAGGGCTCATTCGAAAGGGCACGGTTTAGCCTTTAATTTCTGATATATGCAAAATTTGTACCACGTCAGGGTTCAGCTCTATAATTTTTCGAAAATGGCCAAAAACGCTGTTTTTAGGGGTTTCAACCCCTTTTTTCTCGAAAACGTGACGTGATGGGACATTTTTGACCCCGGATTCGTGTTCAGCACGAAAAATCCGTTCAGAAACACCAGGTCCCGTCTTATTCGCAGAAAAAAAGTTGAAATTTGTAGACCAGTGTAATTAACTCTCAGATGCAATTTCAAATCTTTAAATATTTTCATTAGTTCATAAATTATGATTTTTGCCAAACCAAACGCTCTAACGAGAATGTGAATTAGTCAGCCAAGGGCCAATGTTTGCTGATTTCTATTCAAACATGTACTCAAGTAGATTCGCACAATTAACAGATTTCTATGCCCAAGCCACAAGTGGCTTTCGACAACAGAATGGGACAAGTAAAACAACACACGACAAGCAGTTGTTGAGTAGCTGGCTGTTCGGACAAAGGTAAGTGGCAGGTTGGCATGCTTGTTGGCCCAGGCTACCTCGACGGCCAAATGGGGGGGGTTGTTTGCCACTTCTCTACCTTCAGCTACAACAAACAAAAATTTTCTGTCATGCCAATGTAAAACGCAGGAGAAAAAGAAAGAAATGGAAGCCTGTCCGGGTCAGTTGGAGCCATCCGACCCCTTCCAAGTGCCGACGGCATTTAGCCTTGAGTTCCGCCGGGGCTCCTAGTTCATCATCCGAAACCCCCTTTACCTGACCTAGTCCGTCAGTCAAACGTTTGTCACCTGTTAAATCGTCATGTCACCTGTAATATACCCACGTCCCCTCCGTGTTGCGCCTAAGCAGCACCCACACCAACCTAAAAATTCCTAGCATTCCATCTTAAATAATAATGCTATGTTCAACTGAATTTCATTGTAATACAAATTCATTTATTAAATTAAATCAAAACAAAACCTAACACATAAAATTCCTCTTATACTATTTCTTTACTTCTACTACTAACTGAATCCAAATTTTATGATTATTATTATTATAGGTATATATCTATTTTTTTCTTTTTTTTCTTTGCCTAATTATCTACTTCTATTAACAATATCTTAATTATTCCCTTACTCTCAAATATCTATCGTTCTTTTGTATTTCTTGTATTTTTTTCCGCGCTTTCCACTGTAATTCTTTAAAGTTTTTTATTTTGTAATCGTTTTTTGTATTTAACTATTAAAATCTCAAAAATATGCGTATACATATGCACATATATGCTTAAAAAGCGCAAACATGTATTCATGTGCCTTTGTTACCTCACATAAATATATGTATGTATGTATATATGTATATGCACGTTTTATATTACTTTTTTTTCTACCGTCGGTGACCCTTCCTAATGCTACTGAGAATGTATGTACATATATATGCAAATGTTAAAAACAATTGTGACTTCTCACTTACCAGTATGTGTGTATGTTGTATGTCCACCGATGCTAGCGCCAGCATGCAGACTACCTGGGAAGTGTTGGGGGCAGTGTTACCATTTGAGCCGTTATCCGGCTAGATTTAGCCGGTTACGATAGCAAACAGCCAGAGAAAATTCGGTTTAGCCGGCAGCCGAATTGTTAGCCGTTTTGCAAAAAAAAATTAGCCGGTTTTAGCCGATTTTGCTATTTGCTATTCGCCTTATTTTATTAAAATTCAAATATACAAGTTTTTATTTTTACAAATTTAGTGATCCAAAATCTATTAGAAATGGCTAGTCTTATCCCTGAGAATTTTTTTTTTCTGTCGGGCTGTGTTATATAAAATTGAAAAACAATTTTTTCTAACCCGAAAAGTCTTCAGATAGTGAGCCGATTTCAATGTTTTTTTTTGTTTTAAGCGAGTGACCCAATTACATATAAACTGGGACGCGCCATTTTAGCTGATTAGAAAGTTACAAATTTTGCTGAAATTTTGCAGAATTTTCATAATTTTTACACAAAGTCTAAAATCTGGATGTAGTATATGGTTTTTGTTAAGTAATGAGCTACATATTCGTAAAAAATAATAAACATTAAATAAACTAAAGAAAAATAGGCGAAACTTGCTGCAATTTTTGTTAAGAATGTCTTAAATTTAAGTGTGAAGTTTTACGCGCAACAAAATAAAAGAGCACAAATATCGATGTGGAGCAAAACTCTCTGGGGAGACAATACCTGTGAAGAATTGCATCATGGTGGTAATATATTTTATTTTTGTTATCATTGTTATTTCCGAGTTGGTGGCCTTCAGCCGCACTAGAAGAAATAACCTCATCAGTCCAACTCCGGTTACGCCATCCACAGTATTTTTGCGCAAAATCCACCTCCAAATTTACAATAAATGTGCATATTTCAAACCGAAATCTTTATTTTAAATTAAAGCTTAATCGCTTTGCTAGACGTGTATATAAAATTTGTATTTATTCGGGTCACGTGTTTGGACACGATAACCCAAAATCATTGTACAAATAACCGAACCGTACCCAAACTGTCTTACTTATGCATTTTTCTATAAACAAAAATTTTATAAAATGAAACTGCAATAGTTTTCATCTTATGTGGATAATTCTTGTCACAAATACATAGTTTCGTGCTTATATTTATGTATAAAAATTTTTTAGCAGCACCACATCTTTATCAGAAAATTCCGAGAATCCAAAAATTGGTACTGTTACAAGTAGGGATGTGCCGGGTATCCGGTAGATATCCGGAATCCGGCCTATCCGGCCGTTTTTTGGTTATCTCCAAAACCTTTTTTGTGGTGATACAACTTCAACAAAAACTGAAATTTTATGGGTTTTTAGACGTGTTTAAGTCAAACCATCTAATTACACTGACATATCTGTGCGCAATAATTTAAATAAAAACAGAATAAGAAAAAGAATACGACTTAGTATTAGTATTAACAAATGAATACAAAGCTTTCTTAAGCTTCTCTTCAACTTCATCCAAAACGAAAAACAGAAATTTGATGGGTTTTTTGAAGCGTGTAAGTTAAACCATCTAATTACACAGAAGACAGTTTGATCAAACAATGTGACCATGTAAGGTCCATATAAGGCATCAACACACATGTGCGATTCTGACGGTGCGAATCTGTTCCGAAAAAATTACAACAATGCCGCAACTATTTATTGGAACATTCACAGCTCTTCATTTCGTCGTGCGGAAATTGCAGACCTACGCGTTCGGAAACGAAAAAGGTTAATAGGCGGGTTCTGTATAATTTAAACAAAAATTAAAGTAAGAAAACAAAACATCTTGATTGTTCAAAAGCAAAGAATTTGATGAAGATTGTTTTATGTTTGTTTATAAGATGCCATTTTTCACTGCGATAGCATCGCACAGATGTGTGCGTAATTGTGTTTTCGAAGTGGTAAATTCTGTAGCATCAGAAACTGTGCGGAGGCCGAGGTGAACTCGAGCCGGCAAAAAAACAATATTGTGAAATTTATTAAGGGCAGCAGTCTACCGAATATCCGATCGGATATCCGAATCCTGCTGTTATTTTTTACAGGATATCCGGAATCCGGTTACCCGGCAAAATCTATATCCGGCACATCCCTAGTTACAAGTTGCAGGCCATCATTTTAACTCGACCTCCTTCCTGTTCCATGGATACGGTACATTTTTTAGAGGTTAAAAAATATTTTGCGTCAGCAATTTGTCGCCGAACTGCACGTATTACGTACCCTATCCTCGGAAAAGCAAAGAACTTTATTTTCGAATCTTTACTCAGGTGTACCGAATTCTGACAGTTTGGAAACGCGCAACACTTTTAATATTTTCATCCAACTTGACTAACTAATTTTTTTTTTTTACTTTTACAAGAATCAAAATTTTGTCTACTGGTGAATCTGGTGGCATGATTTTAGTTAAATGTCATAAACTTGTTAAAAGTTCGGCAACAACAACGAATGTTAATATATTAAACTACCTTCTGTGTTTGTATCATGGCGTTTTCTTTTGTCGAAATAATGTTGCTCAGTTTTCCTCAGCCCTTTCATAACTTTACGTGTTCATTTCTCAATATATTGCCCTCCGCCTAAGCAACAGTGCCATACTTTTTGCTAATATAGTCATTTTGCGGGACAAAAAGCAACCTACTGCAAATGTTACAATATTTATAAGAAGGCAAAATTGTTTAATAGAAAAGAAAATGCCATAAGTTTGTAATTTATCTCTGTTTTTATATTTAAGTAATACAAACATGACTTCTGATGTAAAGCTTAGCTACGTATAACGACAGTTTCCTTTGTTAAACAAAAATAAAGTGGTGTACAGCTTAGCTAGGAATAATCTTTGTTAGCAAAAAAAAAATTTAATTTTAGTTTAAGTATTAAAAAACAGTTAATTCTAGTTGAATCATTTTAGCCGTTTTTAGCCGTTTTTTTTTTTGTCCAATCTAGCCGGTCACCCCAAAAAGTTCTGGCAACACTGGTTGGGGGAGAAAAAAAAAGCATTCATATGTACATATAACTACTGGAAAGGAGAATAACCAAACAAACAGAAACAGGTGGTATAGTGGATCACGCTTAGTGGGTACGTATGCCACCTGTTTTGCTCTCCTTTTCAGTTCGGCCCTTTAATCCGTCGCGAAAACAAACTAAGTGTCGTTTGAACGTATGTATGTATACCGGCGCGTGTGAAAAAACAAGAAATTTTTAGCAAAAAAAAAAACCGACTTCAACTCCCATATAAAAAATATATATATATATATATATCTCATGATCCACTGATCGGATCTCAACCAGATTAGTATGGGACCACCTCTGAGACACTACCTTTCCGATCGAAATCGGTTGACGTGGTCCAAAGTTATGCGGTAACATACATAAAAAAAAAAAACAAAAAAAAAAATATTCCGACGAACTGATAACCTCCTCCTTTTTTGGAAGTCGGTTAAAAATAAAAATAAAATACAAAAGAAATTAATAAACCAAAAAAAAATGATATCTATAACTTATCGTTATTAATAACAAGAATTGTGCGTGAAAGGCAAAATAAGTGGTCGGATTAATGTTACTAATAATAGGAAACTGCAATTATTTGGCAAATAAGAACTAAGGTGTAACGCGAGTACAGAGTAAAAGAAAGAGCGTGATGAATTTAGGCTGAATATCAAAAATCAAAAATAAACGCAATGTAAATAATGTGGTGAAAATAAAACTAAGCTTAGAACAACTAAATTCGAAGAAAAAGGTGATGAAATAGCAAACTAACGAAATTCGAAAAAAATGGTAATTGGCAAAATGCGATAAGAAAATAACCAAAGACGTGCAAAAATAATAATTCTATAAATTAATAAACTAAAATAAACCAGTGCTGCTGGAACGCTGTTTATTAGTGATGCTGGCGTTTTTTAGTGCGACGTCGATATTACTGCTGTAGCGTATGAGCGGGTGAGTTTGATTTATCCTCCGTGATGTGGTGTTGTTGTGTGATCTGCGACTTTTCTTAGGCCGGTACTGTGTATATGCAGCCGTCTATATGCATGTGATACTGGAACGGCGCACAGTGTTGCGAAACAGGAATTTTTTGGAAATCATATTGCCTAAACTGTAATTTTAATTGTATCGATGAGAAACTTCTACAGATTGGTCAGAATGAAATCCCAAACAGAATGAGTGAAAAAAAAATTTACACCGAAAAAAATTGTTGGGTCAAATTTTCAACAAAAGTCAAAAAAAAATAAAAAATTGTTCGAAAAATTTACAAAAAAAAATTATTTTAATTGTTCTTTTATTTCTGATAAATACCCTATGATTAGTTTTTTAAATAAACTATAGGGTGGTCCGAACAAGAATTATAAACGTCAAATTTTCATAATTTTTTGATATTTGTTGAAAAACTCTGAAATTTTATATAAAACCAAAATCTATTTCATTTCTTATTTGAAAGGTGGCAATAAAAGCTTTAATTTTATACCGGTTTGAAGTCAATAGCTTCAGTTTTAAGAGAGTTATGCTCATTTTTGTGGAGTGCTAGAATAGATATAGAATAAAAAAAAAACTTTGAAGATACTATTTTATAACACAGGCATATTTTATTGCATTCTACAGAAAAATTACAAATTATCAGTCATCTACCAATAAGTTCATTGCTTCCTCTCATAATTCCAGGTGTTTCTTCTCCTTCAGTATTCTCCTACTTGTGATTGCGGGATCAGAATTGGCGAGCAGATAATGTAATATGTCTTCACAATTGTCTTTTCTTGATGTTTTCCTCGCATGGTAAAGCCTTGTGTTTCTGAAGTCCTTGTTTCCTGCTTCCAATGCTTCTTCTGATAGTTGGCCAATGGGGACCAAAAATGAACGAATTATTTCAGCTCCATGAATAAGAACCTTGTGGACAGTTGGTGGCATATAATGCCACGAATATTTCTTTACATAGAGACCAGCAGTTTCTTTTCCGTAATTAGAGAACTTATCGCAGTCTATCTTATATCCAGAAGTTATAGCTTGAAGAATACTAGAAAACCTTCTTATATTATTATATTATTATTATATTATATATTATATATATTATATATTATATATTATATATTATATATTATATATTATAT
>NW_023464299.1:0-11301 GCF_013731165.1 Rhagoletis pomonella
TTGCGCAACCTGGGTATTTTTATTTGATCGCTTATAACTTACGTAGTTTTGCATCGATTTTCTTCGATGATAGCTTATTTTTATGGTAATACAACAGAGCTTAGGGAGAAAAAAAAAATCTGCAAAAAAATAAAAGGTTTTCGAGATCCTTCCCCGCAAAGTACAATTTTTTTTATATTTTTACAAAAAAAATTGAAAAAATCGGTAATGATTGTTCGTTATCTTTGAATCTACAGGGCCTAGCAAAAAGTGTTGTATGCACAGTTTATAGAAAATTTTATTACCTTTTAAAAGCTTCAAACCGTTTTGGAATTGCTTAATTCATTCTTGAGATATATATGATAAAGTGGACCCATTTTTTTTTTGCAAAAACGGTAAATTGCAAATATCTCAAAAACGGTACCATAGAATTAAAAATAACCTTGATTTTCGGAATCAGGGGGTGATTTTACATAAGAATTTCATAACGGCGTTTCTGGTAAAGAGAAAAAGTTGAAATTTGTGGTCCAGTGTTATTGGAATTTATCGAGTTGTACTTGCCTACTGAGTTATAGCAACGTATCGAGTTATTCAAATTGATCAATATTTATAGAGTTGTCGAAATTTATAGGCACAGAAAATTAGTTGAAATTTGTGGATAGTTATCGAGCTACAAAAATTTGTGGAATTCTCAAAATTTGTCAAGTTAATGAAATTTATCAAGTTATCGATATATATTGAATCTATATATTAATACGCTAACATAAATTTTGTCTCCGTTCGTTTGGCGATTCTACTGAACTGATTTCGAAACCAAGAACACCGTTGGACAAGGAATTTTTCCGTAGATGAGCAGAGTTTTTATGGTTTCACAATTGGTTGAAAATTACGGCCAAAACCGTCGTTAATCATTTTCGAATTGTGGATAGATGTTGCTGCAACATGTTCAATTTGACATGTCTCGCCTGTTGTTTCACACACATTTGAAATTAAGCTTTGAAATAAAGATAAATATGAAGATGAAGAAATAAATGATAACGATGAAGTCAAAAAAAAAGAAGCCAGAAGTGAAGGTAAAGACGAAAATGGAGACAATGACAGAATTAAGAATTAAGAATTAGGGTAACTGAAAGGGTAAGAACATTTCTTGAATTTATGAAGTGAAAATTCTTTAGCGGCAGTTGGTTGGTTGGGAGTAAATTGTCAAACTCAAGGGGAATAATGCACATGGAAGTAGTTCTCAGCGGTTTAGCGGGTTGAGAATAAAAACAAAAACAAAGATGCCTAGAGGTACAGGCAAAAACGAAAATTAAAGTAAATAATCGAAATAAGAAAATAATCGATATTGTTATCGATACTGTTATTGATTAAATAACCGCTATTGTAATCGATATTATAATCAATATAATAATCGATATTGTTATCGATACAATAATGGATATTGTTATCGGTATAATAATCAATTAAATAATAGATTTTGTTATCTCTTTATTCATTTACATTGTTAACGATATGTACAATAATCGATACTGATGATTGTTATATTAATCGATGAATTAATTGATTTTACAATCGGTGTATTTTTCTATATGTTTATGGATATTGTTATCGGTATTTTTATCGACACAGTTATCAACAGGGTTATCGATACACTAATCGGAACATGGAATGTGATCACATTACATGACATCACGTCACATTTTATCACATGATATGAAGAGACATCACATGATATTATATCACATAATATGATATCACATCACACGATATCACGTGACATGACATCTCATTATATTGCATGACATCACATGACTTGACATCACATGATATGACATCGTATGACATGACATGACATTACATGACGTGGCATCACATGATATGACATCATATGACATGACATCAGAGGATATGACAACATATGACATGACATCCTATCACATCACATAAAATCACGTCACATCTTATCACGTCATCGCACCTCATCTCATCTACGTGAATAGAAAAAGAAAAGGGTATAAGCAAAGATGTGAAAGAAAAAAACAAAGATGAAGACCTAGGTAAAGTTACCGATTTCAAAACCAAAAACACCGTTGGAAAGGTAATTTTCTGTAGATGAGGAGAGTTTTTATAGTTTCGAAATTGGTTGAAAATCCTCGTTTAAAAATTTTCATATTTGTGTATGGTTGTTTTTGCAACCTGTTCAATTTAAGCCGTTTCGCCTTTTGTTTTACTTCGTGTTTAATATTAAACTTTGAAATAAAGATAAATATGAAGATGAAGAAACAAGTGATAACGATGAAGACAAAAAAGGCAAAAGTGAAGATAAAGACGAAAATTGAGATAAAGGCGAAAATGGAGACAATGAGAAATACATAAGAATTAGGTTAAAAGATAGGAATCGAAATAAAATCAGCCATAAAGGTTACTGAAATTTATCGAATCATCGAAGTTTATAATTATCGAAATTTATCCATGCTTATTAAGTTATTGTCGGCCGCAGTGATGTAGTGGTAAGCAGTGCGCGCTTTCACTCATCAGCACCTGGGTTCAAGCACTGGTCAAAGCAACATCGCAAAAAATATAGAAAACGGTTTTTTCTTAACAGCGGTCGTCCCTCGGCAGGCAATGGCAAACCTCCGAGTGTATTTCTGCCATGAAAAATAGCTTCTCATAAGAATACAATCGCCGTTCGGAGTCGGCGTAAATCTGTAGGTCCCTCCGCTTTGTGTGACAAAATCAAGGCGCACGCCACAAGTCGGAGGAGATGCTCGGCCAAACACTAACATATGTTTAAGCGCAACATATGTTAAGCGCAACGTATCGAATTATTCAAACTTATCAATGTTTACTGAGTTGTCGAAATTTATAGACACAGGAGCTTAGTTGTCCAAATGTACGGATACTTATCGAGCTAACGTGTGTGATTATTGAAATTTATCAAGTTAAAGAAATGTATCAAGTTATCGATATTTATTGAATTATCATTATTTATAGACTTAACGAAATTTATCGAGGTGTCGTAATGCATGGAGTTCTTTCAACTTACAGAGTTATCGATAATTATTGATCTACTGAAGTTGGTTGGTTCAACAAAGCGAAGTTTATGGAATTTTCAAAATATGTGACCTGGTCTACGGAAAGGGGGCTTAGGTGTCAAAAAATCAATTTTCACTTTTTGGTTGATTCGGATGGAAGATGAGATGCTTTTTCACGTGGTGAAAAACAGAAAAGCCTAACTTGCTTAGAAGTGTACTAAAAATGTAGAGAAAGAAGAGTAAAAATACGACAAAATATAATTTATTGGTAATGAACAAAATACATTGAATTATAAGCTATAAAGACATGATTATACACTAGAAAAACGTATTATGGGCCAAAAATAATAATGCTGAGTAGTTTATGTATTTTTCTTTGTTGTCGTTTTCCTTGAGATCTTTTTACGTGTTGATCCTGAGGAAGATGGACCTGGTTCCTCGTCTGGTTTGAGAACATCTTCACTAGTTTTTGCCTTCCGTTTCTTCGATGGCAAATCTTTCGGCAATGGAGCCACAATATCTACTTTAGATATATCCGAAACTAAGCTGCGAAGATTGTGATAGATGTACCACTGACGTTCCAAAGATAAACCGGCTGGTTGTATAACTTTCGGCATTTCAGGATCGATAGGTTTTAACAGAAGCTTAAAGGACTGCACTTCTTCACTGTCTGCGAATTTCTTTGTTTTTACACAATCTGTAGAGATTATGAAATGATGGAATTGCGTTATTCCAACAAGTGACTTGTACAGTGGTTTAAAATAGCTGTCCCATTCATACCCGACGACTTTTTCAGCCGATACAGCTTTATTATAACCCCCAGGTGATGATGCCTCGACACACTGCAGTAAATCTGCATACGTGTCGATGTTACTGAAGGCATACTTACTTTTGAAAATACCGAAGTAACGATCAGGCGCGAACTTAGTGTGCCCGGCGAAATGCGAAGACGATAATCAACAGAAACAGTAAACGTCACTTCTCCAGTGTTACTTTTTTAAATGTTCCACACTAGCCACTTACACGATGAACTATAATAATATTCCGACCAACAACAACACTTACTGGACCAACAACAACACTTACTAGACCAACAACAACACTTACTGGACGTCCGGCGCGGAGAACAATTAACGAGATAATGAGAAACTGACGAAACGAGTTGCTTACTTTTAACAGCTTTTTCACAGAAAACTAGTTTTCGCACGTAAGCTCCCTTTTCGTAGACCAGGTCACATATATCGTTTTATCGAAAATTCAAGGTTATATAAGCTTATCGATTTATCACTGCTTATCGAATTTAAATAATCGTCTTAACAGAGCGTAACGAGTTATCAAAATGTTTAGATAGTTTTCGAAAAATGTGGAGATGTCCAAAGTAAAAATTTATAAAGGTATCCAAAGTTTTTACATTTTTTGAGTTATCAAAATTTATCGAGCCATCGAATTTCACAGTTATCGAAATTGGTCGAGTTAACGAATTTTGTTGAGTTATCGAATTTTAGTGTTCTTGAAATTCATGGAACTATCGATATGTATCAAATCATTGAAATTTATCGATAAACTTGAATATATCGGGTCAATTCCAAGTCCAGCCGAAGTCCTCCAAAGACCTTCTCAGATAAAAAAAAATTTAGTTACGTGTTAAGTTAGAAAAACTGTCGAATTTCGACAGTAACTGGTACTCTAGTTATAATTATTTTTAGAGTTAACGAAATTTAGCGAGTTATCGTAATGCATTAAGTTCGTTCAAGTTTCCGAGTTATCAATACTTATTGATTTACTAAAATTAGTCGATTTATCGAATCGAAGTTTTTCGAATTTTCAAAATATATCGAGTTATCGACATTTCAATGTTATATAAGTTTATCGAGTTATCACTGCTTATCGAATTTTATCGTGTTACCAGAGTGTAGCTAGTTATCGAAATTTGTTGATAGCTTTCGATAAATATGAAGTATCAAAATTAAAAGAGTTATCGAAATTCATACAGGCATCGATACATTTTTGAGTTATCGAAATTTGTCGTGCCTCAAAACGCACAGTTATCAAAATTTATCGAGAATTATCGAAGTTAGTCGAGTTATCGAGTTTTATTGGGTTATCGAATTTTTTTTTAGTCATCGGATTTTAGTGTTTTTGAAATTCATGGCGTTTCTCTATGTATCACATTATCGAAACTTATCGGCAAACTAAAATGTATCGTGTCAATTCCAAGTCCTGTCAAAGTCCACCAAAGACTTTCAAAGGTATGAAAAATTGTAGTCAAGTTTTAGTTCCAAAGTAGGAGATTTTCCAATAAGTAATTTTTTACCTGATAATTTAAACGACGTGGTAAGTTAGAAGACCTCTCCAGTGGTCTGAAGAAACTAGAACGGTGGAATTTCGCCAGTAACTGGCTCTTCTAGTAAAACTAAATAGGCTGAGTGGCCATAACATTAACATTATAACCTTTTCTAAACCAGAACATTGCGTGATTGCCAGTTACGTTCAGTATCTCGACGTAATATCTCACATCTTCTATAGAAGTCGTTAAGACGATTAAGTGGAAGAAAGTTTCTTCAAGAAACAATACCGCATCTTCTATGTCAATGTTCTGCACTGCCTAAACGGGGAGTTGTCTTACCTTGGCAGATAGTTTTTTGATTATTTGGAAGAGCTAACATTCGTAATTTATTTCGAATTTTTTTCCCCCCAAGAGTCATGAATCGAAGTGTGTTCCATTGTGGAATATTTGCAACGACCTAACCGAACCCATATTAACAAAAACAAGTACTCACTTTTTCGACACAAAATAGCCCATCGGCGTGTGAGGCACATCCGCATAACGCCGACATTGCTGCATCACACACTCCAGCCACTCGCCACAATTATAGGACCAAAAGCCACGCTCACTGCCAATCGATTCAGCGTAGTATAGAGGCGCACGAAAATGATTGCAATTACGAATACCTTAAAGGGTACTAAATAAAATTAGACATATCAAAAAATTTATTGTCAAACAGACTCACGCCCATTCTTAACCAAATTGCAGCCAGGCTGAAAGAATTTTTCTTAATTAGGATAAAAGTCCACATGACCGCTACGCTCCAAAGATGAATAGAAAAACGGATCCGTATGGATAACAGCGGGATCCAAACCTATTTGGAGAGAGAAAGTGAGAGAGAGAGAGTAAGAAAGAAAAAACGAAGGAGAAAAACTTGAAAATATGTGGACCAGATGCACACCTGTTATGCGTTGCAAGCGCTGTTTAACAAAATTGACTGACAAACCAGCGATTTGTGCGCCTAAACTAAAACCGATTAAATGCAAATCTGAAGCGAGGTAAATGCCGCTGGCGATTAGTTGGTCAATAAGCTGTGTTAGACAGCGTGCAACCACGCGGGCATTGGCCGTGGCCGAAGGATAGTAGCAGGGAAAGCGCGTCAATCTGCAGTAGTCCATCGAAATGACATACGCTTGCTGGGTGTGCAGTAGTATTGGGCGTGACTCCTGGTTGGGTGAGGCATGCTGATTACCGTTAAAGCCATGTATGAGAATTTTCAAAGGCCAACGAGGCTCCAAGGCGATGGCGCTGAAATTCAGTGCATCCAAGAGAAGCGGTTCGCCTTGGGTGGCGCTGCGGTATGATTAATTTTTTATTTTTTTTTTAATTCATTTAAATTTTCACTTAAAATAGTTTACTCACTTTTTATACAGCCAGAATTTTATGTGCTCATTCGGGCACTCTTCACTCGCGAAAATACAATCGAAGGGAAAGCCAGTGCCAATGTTTGCGGCCGATGACATAGCTTTTCATTTAGGAAACGCGTATTTTAAAATTTACTATTACTGTTCATAATCGTTAAATATTTTTTCATAATTTCTTTTCTTGTGAATTTATTATATTTTTTATCTCTAAAATAAAACTCATTTACTAAGTAACAATTCTTCTTCTTCTTTTTTTGGCGCTGTAACCGCCTAAGCGATTTTGGCCGAGTTCAGCAAAGCACGCCAGTCGTTTCTCCTCTGTGCCAACTGACGCCAATTGGAAACGCCAAGTGAAGCCCAGTCCTTCTCCACCTGATCTTTCCATCGCAGTGGGGGCCTCCCTCTTCCTCTGCTACCACCAGCGGGTTCCGAGATGAATATTTTCAGAGCTGGAGCGTCGATGTCCATTCGAACGACATGACCAAGCCAGCGGAGCCGCTGTATTTTAATTCGCTGCACTATGTCCATATCGTTGTAAAGGTCATACAGCTCATCGTTCCATCGTCTGCGGTACTCGCCGTCGCCAACGCGTAAAGGCCCGTAAATCTTCCGCAAAATCTTTCTCTCAAACACTCCAAGAGCCGCCTCATCGGATGTTGTCATTGTCCACGCTTCTGCGCCATATACCAGCACGGGCATGATGAGTGACTTATAGAGCGCGGTTTTCGTACGTCGAGAGAGGACTTTACTCCTGAATTGCCTACTCAGTCCAAAGTAGCACTTGTTGGCAAGAGTGATTCTACGTTGGATTTCAATGCTGACATTATTATCGGTGTTAATGCTGGTTCCCAAGTAAACGAAATTCTCTACTTTCTCGAAATTGTAACTGTCAACAGTGACGTGGGTGCCAAGGCGCGAATGTGCTGACTGTTTGTTTGATGACAGGAGATACTTCGTCTTGTCCTCGTTTACCACCAGACCCATGCGCTTCGCTTCTCTATCCAACTTGGAAAAGGCAGAACAGACTTCGCGGTACCGATGATGTCGATGTCATCGGCATAAGCCAGCAATTGCACGCTCTTGTAGTAAATTGTTCCTGAGCGGTTCAGTTCTGCAGCTCTTATTATCTTCTCCAACATCAGATTAAAGAAGTCACATGACAGGGAGTCGCTCTGTCTGAAACCCCGTTTTGTGGCGAACGGCTCGGAGAGGTCTTTTCCAATTCTGACGGAGCTGGTGGTATTGCTCAACGTCATTTTACACAGCCGTATGACTTTTGAGGGGATGCCAAATTCAGACATAGCGGCGTATTGGCAACTCCTTTTAGTGCTGTCAAAAGCGGCTTTAAAGTCGACAAATAGGTGGTGAGTGTCGATCCTTTTCTCGCGGGTCTTTTCCAAGATTGCCGTATTGTGAATACCTGGTCTATGGTGGATTTGCCAGGTCTAAAGCCACACTGATAAGGCCCAATCAGTTCATTGACGGTGGGCTTCAGTCTTTCACACAATACGCTCGATAAGACCTTGTAACCTATGCTTAGAAGGCTGATCCCGCGGTAGTTGGCGCGAATGGCGGGGTCACCTTTCTTGTGGATTGGGCAGAGCACACTTAAATTCCAGTCGTCGGGCATGCGTTCATCTGACCATATTCTGCACAAGAGTTGATGCATGCACCTTATCAACTCCTCGCCGCCGTACTTGAATAGCTCAGCTGGCAGGCTGTCAGCTCCAGCGGCTTTGTTGTTTTTCAGCCGCGTTATTGCTATACGTACCTCGTCATAGTCAGGTGGTGGAATGTCGACTCCGTCATCATCGACTGCGGGCTCGGGTTCTTCTTCTCCACAACTTTCCGTGCTGCTACCATTTAGTAGGGCGGAAAAGTGTTCCCTCCATAATTTAAGTACGCTCTGGACATCAGTTACTAAGTCGCCATTATTGTTCTTACAGGAGTGCGCCCCGGTCTTTAAACCTTCTGTAAGTCGCCTAACTTTCTTGTAAAATTTTCGGGCATTCCTCCTGTCGGCCAGCATTTCAAGCTCTTCGCACTCACGTATTTCGGCCTCTCTCTTCTTGTTGCGGCAAATACGTCTCGCTTCCCTCTTCAGATCCCTATAGCGGTCCCACATAGCGCGCGTTGCGCTCGATCGCAGCGTGGCCCTGTAGGCGGCATCTTTTTTCTCTGCAGCTTCCTGACACTCCTCATCGTACCAGTTGTTCTTTCGGGCTCGCTGAAATCCGACTACTTCTTCGGCGGCGGTACTTAATGAGCGGGAAATGTAGTTCTACTGCTCGCATATGTCGGTTTGTTGAAGAGTGTTCTCTGAGAGCAGGTGTGAGAGTCGAGTAGCGAAAGCGCTGGCTGTCTGTTGTGATTGCAGCTTTTCGACATTAAGCTTTCCTTGCATATTTGGGCGCACATTTTTTGCTGCACAGAGGCGGGTGCGTATCTTGGCTGCAACAAGATAGTGGTCCGAGTCGATGTTTGGGCCTCGGAGTGTGCGTACGTCTAAAACACTGGAAGCGTGCCTTCCGTCTATCACAACATGATCGATTTGGTTTCTCGTTTTTCGATCCGGAGACAGCCAGGTAGCTTGATGGATATTTTTATGCGAAGTCGATCAGCCTCAATCCGTTGTCGGACGTTTCGTCGTGGAGGCTGAATTTTCCGACGGTGGTTCCAAAGATCCCTTCTTTGCCCACCCTGGCATTGAAGTCGCCAAGCACGATTTTGATATCATGACGGGGGCAGCGCTCGTACGTGCGCTCCAAGCGCTCATAGAAGAGATCCTTGGATGCCTTATCCTTCTCTTCCGTCGGGGCATGGGCGCAGATAAGCGAGATGTTGAAGAATCTCGCTTTGATGCGGATTGTGGCTAGACGCTCGTCCACCGGGGTGAACGACAGTACTCGGCGACGGAGTCTCTCTCCCACCACAAATCCAACTCCGAATCTGCGCTCCTTTACATGGCAGCTGTAGTAGACGTCGCAAGGCCCCATACATTGTTTGTCTTGCCCCGTCCAACGCATTTCTTGGATGGCGGTGATGTCAGCTTTTGTCCTTACGAGGACATCAACCAGCCGGGCAGAGGCACCTTCCCCATTAAGAGTCCGGACATTCCAGGTGCATGCCCTCAAATCGTAGTCCTTTAAACGTTTGCCGTGGTCGTCATCATAAGGGGGGTCTCATCCGAGGCTTTGCCTTGCTTCTTCACTGGAAGTGGTTTTTACGTGGCGGGTCCCAAGCCCAGCGCACAACCCATTGCTGGGACGGGGGTGGTTTCGCAACCAAATACACGTTTATATAGCGAGCCGCTTGCTCCAAGCAGACACCCGCTTGCAGCCGCACCTACTGGTGAACAGACGCTGAAGACTTCAGTGAGCCCTTAAACCGAATAAGTCAGAGTGGCCCCACCGAAGCTCCCTCTCTTTCTGCCGTGACCCAAGGCTCCACTCGGATTGGTTACCGCATCTCGCACATGGGTTGCTCACGTTGCCCAGAGTGCGCGAACGAGGACGCAAGAGTCGGGATTGAGTATAGCCATGCAACTGTAACTGCATACCCAGCGCAATGACTATACCCATTGCACTGCCAATTACTCACTAATAAATATAACGATTACGCACAGGCAATAAATTTCACACCTCATATTTTAATTAGCGAATGACAAATGTTTTGCGACACTGAAATGGCCATTAATTTTATACACTTTATTATGCAAATTATACCCGCATAGTTTATTGAAGCAACAATTCGAACTACAAATATATCAACTGAACATATAATTAAAAGCTGCTATCAACACGCAAGCCCAAATTCAGGGTTAACTTAAATATAATTAAAATGAAAATTTCCATAAAGAGTCTATAGAGTTTTATTGTTTACACAGATAATTGTTATAAATATTTACACAAGTGCTTACGTCTTAGGTTCTTTCCTAAATTTCTTACAACAAAAAAAATGAATTCTTCCCCGCTCAAAACATCATTTACTGCCCTCTTTTGCATATGCTACTAGTTCAACCACCTTTTCCCATTCATAAATCATTTGGTGACATCTGCTCCACCATTCCCATTCCACTTTCGGCGCCATATCTCAAAAAGCGACACATCAGTATCTGTCCGCAAGCCTCATCGTCCAACATGTGCAGATCGTAGTTATGGCGCCAACTTGTCTGCACCTCTGCCAGTTTATCTTTCGCGCGGCCCAAAGCGAAATATATGCCGCTAAGGCTGAAATTTTATTTTAATCACTAATTAAATATTTATTAAATGATAATTCTCCAACCTTTTATCTACATAATAACCCATCATGGCATCATTGGAGTCCAGATAGTAAATATTCAGTATGAAATAAAGCCAATTCGCACAGCGACTACTCCAGAATTCATGCTTTGGATTGATGGATTCTGCATAGAAACGTGGCGCGCGTTCATGGTTGCAGCTCCCGGTTTCTGGATAAAATAAAAAAAAAACACTTTGAGTTGAATTATATAGTTAAAGGTAAAATTTTATAGCTTTGCGAAAAAAAAATTCATTAGTCTTCCTGATGAGAAAAAATTGGAAACCTGGGTTTGATTTGATTTGTGGCCAAACGTTTT
>NW_023464300.1:0-11301 GCF_013731165.1 Rhagoletis pomonella
TTTTTTGGAGGTTTATCTCCCTACTTGGGTACAGGTGGTGTCACGTTACAAGGTAAGTGTAGTTGGCGGCTGCAGGCGATTGTACTTCAATGTGGTCTCATCAGTGAACAATACGGATATTTGATCCTTTTTATTTATTTTTGCACTTTCGTACTTTTTGAGTTTTGATAATTAACTCAATTAACGAGTGTTTTTTGTAAAGTTCTTTATCCTTTTTAGTATTTTATTCCTTCCTATAAAGTTTTTACCTTTGCACTTTTGTATTTTTTGAGTTTTGATAACTAACTCCATTAACGAGTGTTTTTTGTAAAGTTCTTTATCCTTTTTAGGGTTTTATCCCTTTCTATAAAGTTTTTACTTTTGTATTTTTGGAGTTTTGATAATTAACTCAATTAACGAGTGTTTTTTGTAAAGTTCTTTATTCTTTTTAGGATTTTATCCCTGTTTATTTCTAATAAAGTTTTTTACTTTTTCCACACTTAGGTACACTATTATTTATGTTGGGCGCCAGTTATTGCCTGGTCGCCAGTGGAAACACAACTTGTAGTAATGATTACCGTTTACAAACTGAACCTGTATTATTTTATTGAATATATGTACTTTTTATAATAAAAAATTGCTTACTTGCTAATATAATGATTTTCATTTACAATATAATTGTTTACTTGCTAAATCGGTATTTTGTTTATGGAAATTTTATACAATATCGCTTGCTAAATTCATCATAATTGGGTTATTTCTTACTTATTTTGTTATTGCAAGTCGCGGCGGCTTATATTCCGTCGCGATCGCTTCCGCTAAATATTGTTGTAATTTAATGTTGGCTAGTCATCAATTTGCAAATGGAACAGGTAAGTAAATTAATAAAAGAGTTCTTCACATTTTGTCGCGATCACTTCCGTTCGCAGAAAATGTGAATTTGCTGTTTCTGCATTTTTGTGAACAGAGAATATAGACTGTGTTAACTTTCATACTTGTGAGCCACCCCTAAATAATGCTCAGCGCTCTCTGAGCACATGTGTGTTTCACATACGAAGAGCGCCAGCTAAGCAATGCATACAGTCAGGGTTGCCACTTACAACAAAAATATTTACCAGCCGCTTGAAAAAAATTTACCAAATCTGGAAAATATCTACCAAAAACATTTTTTAGCTATTTTTATAAAAGCTATAGTATTGTTCTATTTCCACAGAAATTAAAATTTTTTATTGAGAAACTTTTTATTTAACTATCGATATGGTATTTGAGATCATATTAATGACATCTTCTCGGTTTCCTTCAACCAAATGTGAAAACGAAAAACATAGGCAACAACGAAACATCATTATTTGAAAAACAACTTCTACTAGATTTATTATAGACAAATACAGTAAATCAAAAATCCCCTTGGTGATTTTTTTTATATGCACAATGTTGTTCAAGTAATTTTTTTTTGCTATTGACAAATACAGTGACTCAAAAAACTCTTGGTAATTTTTTTTTATATCCACAATGTTGTTCAAGTAATTTTTTTTGCTATTTTTGTTTGTATAAGAATATTGTTTGCGATTAAACCAAACCCATAAAAATCAAGGATTCAAGCTATATAAAACGTTTAGAAAGATTAAAAAAATTTTAGTCTAAAATTCGAGTTTTTTTAATCTGAATTTTTCGATATGCAGTTTTATAGTCGATGGAAGTAGAAATAAATTTGTAATATAAAGATAACTACGAGAAATAAAGCGGGCAAGAAAAGTTTTATTTGTTTTTCAAACAAAATGCTTTAACAAAAATCTACCAAAATGAACAAAAATTTACCTATTTACCAACCCTAATTTTTTCAACCAATATTGGTAATAATTTACAAAAGTGGCAACCCTGCATACAGTCCCACTTAATGAATCGTTTGAATGCGCTAGTATGCCGACCATTGTATAAAAACAATTCAATGAATGAGACTGTGTGCGTGGAAATCAATGCTCCGCTACCAGTGTTGCCATTTAAGCCGTTTTCCGGCTAGATTTAGCCGGTTGCGATAGCAAACAGCCGGAGAAATTTCGATTTAGGCGGCAGCCGATTTGTTAGCCGTTTTGCAGAAAAAAATTAGCCGTTTTTAGCCGATTTTGCTATTTACCTTGTTTTCTTTTAAATATGTATATATGTTTCCATTTTTGACTAAGCGACCCAAAATCTGTTAGAAATGGCTACTAGCCTTGTCGTGGAAAAAATTTTCATGTCAGGCAGGGTTGTATGAAATTGGGCCGATTTCGCTTATTTTTATTTTAAACGAAGAAGGGATTTTCTTCAGAAAATGTTTGTTATAAATGTTTTAATTTTAAGTGTGAAGTTTTATTCGCAAACTTAGAAAATAAGAAATTGTTTCACTGTTAAGACACTTTAGATGCGTTTGTGTTTGGATTTAGTGCCAACAAACAGAATAAATATTACATGTAGATATTGTCTTCCCAGATTGCGCATATTCAATTCTGCCTAAATTACAAAACATCATTTTTGCCCACTCCCAAAGGTAAGGGAAAATTTATATTTTCAAGCACTATGTGCACATATGTATTTTTTTTAAACAAACTTTTTTGCTGATAGCTTATTTAAATTCCGAAAACCGAATGCCAACTTGAATTAAAGGAGCCAACACTGAAGTGAGTCAAAACGAAAATAAAAGAGCACAAATTTCTATGTAAAGCAAAACTCTCTGGGAATCCTACGAAACATCTGCCGGTCATCTAAATGGGAGATCTGCAGTCTTTTGGCATGATATTTTACATCAGAATTGAAGGGATTTCTGAAAAATCTGACCAGTTATTTTGTGTAACTGTGATTTTGCGTCCCTTGTCAACATATGGCCTCGGTTGATGTTAAATTAAGGTCGTTGTTTTACTGCCTTAAAATTGAAGGGAATTTTTTACAGAGTTTTTTGGTTTCTATTTGAGTGTATTGAGAATCGGTCAGTCTGAAAAGGCCTTGTAGGGAAAACAATAGGTAGTAAGAAAAAATGCTCCCAAATTCTCTCTCATGTAGAGAAACTTCCAATTTTCTGTACGAACGCAAATTTGCAAGTTTTTCTGCCAGCTAGTGTCCACGGTTGCATTTCAAACAAAAGAAAATTGTATAGAATTTTTAAAATTCTTTCAGAGGGGCAAAAAACAGGATCTACGTGTTTCTACTTGTCAGTCCGACTTTCTTCAACATACGTTTCAATTTCTTTGTCGGGTTTACTATATCGACTCTGGTTGAGATTGCATTCCGATTAAGAATACAGTTTTTTTTCTGCCGAGTACCTTGAAAGGATTTGGATTAACTAAATTAATAAAGTAAACACGTATTAACTTACGTTTTTCATTTTAAAATCGCTCCAGTTTGTAAATTTTTAAATTTAACGGACTTGTTTATTCAAATTATCGTCGACAAATCCATCCAACCATGTGCCACAATCATATGTTTTTCCTAATTGCAAATTCTTGCTGGCAAAATTTTTTCCTTTCTTTTTACTCGTGATTTATTTAAATAAAACATGTGAAATTTCGTTGAAACATTTTAGCAGTTTTTAGCCGGTTTTATTTTCCCATTTAGCCGGTTCGTCCAAAAGGTTCTGGCAACACTGTCCGCTACCGCTGTTCGTATAGGGGTGAAACACGCGTGTGGTTGCAGAGCGCTCAGTAAGCTAGGCAGTGTTGCCATTTTAGCCGTTTTCCGGCTAGATTTAGGCGGTTGCAATAGCAAACAGCCGGAGAAATTTCGGTTTAGCCGGAAGCCGATTTGTTAGCCGTTTTGTAAAAAAATTAGCCGTTTTTAGCCGAGTTTGCTATTTCTTTGTTTTATTAAAATTCAAATATATGTGTTTCCATTTTTGACTAAGCGACCGAAAATATTTTAGAAATGGCCACTAGCGTTATCGTGGAGGCAGGGTTATATAAAATTGGGCCGATTATTTTTATTTTAAACAAATATTTTTTTTTTCTAAAGAAGGCCGTAACGGGGACTTTCTTCATAAAATGTTTGTTATCATTGACTTAAATTTAAGTGTGAAGTTTTATTAGCAAACTTAGAAAATAACAAATTGTTTCACTGTTTGCTTAACAGGCTTAAAGTTTTAAGGGACGGGAAAAATGAAATTTTCAAGCACTATGTACACATATGGGCTTATTTTTAAACTAACTTTTTTTCCTGAAAACTTATTTAAATTCCAAAACCCGAATGTCAACTTGAATTAAAAGAGCCAGGACTAAAGTGCATAAAAATGAAAGCAAAAGAGCACAAATTTCTATGTAAAGCAAAACTCTCTAGGAAGACAATAGGTTTGTTCGTCGAAAATCCAGCGAAAATTATCACTCCAAATATCAGTTAGTAAGAAAAAATGCTCCCAAATTCTCTCTCAAGTAGAGAAACTTGCAAATTTCTACACGAACGCAAATTTGCAGGAACTTGCAAGTTTCTCTGCCAGCTAGTGTCCACGGTTGCATTTAAAACATAAGAAATTTGTGTAGAATTTTAAAGTTCTTTCAGAGGGACAAAAAACAGGATCTACATGTATATTTCTTGCTAGTCCGACTTTCTTCAACATACGTTTCAATTTCTTTGCCGTACTAACTGTAGCGTTTCCTATATCGACTCTGGTTGAGACTGCGTTACGAGTACGTTTCAAATCATTGGAATTAACTAAACTAATTAAGTAAACAAGTCTTTACTTAAATTTTTTATTATAAATCGCTCAAGTTTGTAAATTTTTAAATTTGACGAACCTGTTTATTCAAATTATTGTCGACAAAACATGCAACCATGTGCGACATTCATACGTTTTTTCTAATTGCAAATTCTTGCCGCCAAATTTTTTTTTTTTTTTTTTCATTTCATTTATTAATCTATGCATTAGTACAGTAAGATTGAGAAATCTTTTGTAGTACAACAGTAATTTATATATGTATGAGACAATAAAGGTTATATGAAAATATTTAAGCAGGACTAACGTAAGATAAACAAAACTGGCAGAGGTATTAGGTTGTATAAATTTAGAATAAAATAAAACTTTGTGATATTACTATGGCTAAATATAATTACATGTATATATACGTACGAAGAGGGCACATCTCAGTGTAAGAGGTATTTAACTTAAGACAAACTAGCGGTAAGATGAATACAAGAGACTCTTAAAGTTGCTTTTATTCAAAGTACTACGGATAGAGGCTGGAATAGCGTTCCATATACGAATAGCGTTGACAAAAAATAGCCTTGCAGAGCTCAGATAGTTATAGCTAGGGACAATTAGGTCACTTACACGTGTTGATTTTGGAAATATTAATTTATCATAAAGGTAGCCGGGAGTCTTATCCATCATAAGACGAAATAGGAAAATACAATTTCTGGCTTTCAAGTAGTCAGAGATTTCACAGCCCAGCAGGCTTGCCCTCCAGGCAGAGATATGCTCAAATTTTGCTATCCCAAATACATAGCGCGTAGTATGGTTGAAAGCTACCTCAATTTTATGCGCTGATTGAGAGTCTAGCTTACTATAAACTAGTTCAGGATAGCATATTATCGGAAGTATAAGCTGTATTGCAAGTTTCCGCCTGATATCAATTGGTGTAAAAGAGGCAGACATTCTTAAGTTTCTCAAAGTTTAATACACTTTTCCGACAATGGAGTTTATATGATCAACACACGTAAGACTAGTATTAATAACATAACCGAGATTAGTTACCTTGGATACAAATTTAATAGATTTATCCCCAATGTATAGTGATGGGATATATATGAGGTTCAGACGCTTCTTACAAATAGGTAACACGTAACACTTATCACAATTAACACAAAGACCATTTTGCGATGCCCAGGACTTGATAGATAATAAATCCTTGTTGAAATCTGAAGACAAATTAGCTGACTGCTCTAGAGGCCTGGACATATATAGTTGGATGTCATCAGCGTAAGCGTGCATACTGGCTTGTTGACAAGTAGAGAATACGTCGTTCACAAACAAACTAAATAAGAGCGGCCCCAGGATAGAGCCTTGGGGAACCCCAGACGACAGCGGTCGTAGCTTAGATAGTTTCGAATTAACTTTTACACACTGAGGCCTGCCTACCAAGTAGCTCTCCATTAGTCGCACTGCAGATTGTCCAAAGCCAAAATAGTTCTTTAGTTTTAAGCAAAGCAGTTCGTGGTTCACTGAATCAAAGGCTTTGGAAAAATCTAGCAAGCAAAGTAATGTCAGGAGATTTTTGTCAAAGCTTATACGAATATCATCAAGGATTTTTATCATTGCTGTGGAGCAGCTGTGCTTACTTCTAAATCCAGATTGAAAAGGCGATAATAGATTGAATTTACTAACATGGTAGTAGATTTGCTCAGACATTAGAGATTCTGCTACTTTAGACAGCGCAGGAAGTATACTGTTAGGACGAAAGTCACTGGGGATACACGACGATTTGTTTTTCGCTATCGGAAGGACAGTGGCAATTTTCCACATATTAGGGAAACAAGACGTTGTAAAACTGTGGTTTATTATGTGAGTTAGGGTTGGCAAGATTAGCGGTAAAATAATCTTTATAAATTTAATTGGAATACCGTCTACACCGATAGCATTTGACCGTATCTTGTAAACACTTTTTTCGACATCAATTTCTGACACTGCACAAAACTCAAACGTTTGACCATGGAAAACACCATCACAATGGAGTATGGGACAGGAGGTGAGAGAACAGGAGGAATAGGTACAATTTACAAATGCTTCATTTAGGATATCGGGGTCAAGTGGACAATCTGAACTAGAGTCCAGCGCAAGTGTATTTGCCGCATTTCGTTCAATAAGTACTCCTTGCATTATACTCTACTCCCAACACATTGTTACTCTTTTTCCCACGGTGGGCAGGAAGCGAAGATAGGTTGCATAAAAATGTCGACAAAATCTGAAAGCAGGGTTGTATTTGTTGATATCTTAAGGTTAAGAATCCGCTTAAATTGAAATCCTAGCTGCTCCTGTTTTAAAGATATCCACATTTTATATACTTCTGATAGGATATATTTGCAAAAGAGGAAGGCGTACTTAATTAGAGCATATTTATACGAAAAGAAATCTCATACAAATCTGTTCCCCTTTTTTAACTCACTAAAACGGATCAAATCAATGTGAAACATTTTCATTTTTTCCTACCGAAAGAATAATTGATCGAGATTTATTGGGCGCTACCGGTATACAACTTAGATAAAACACCACAATTACCTTTTCTGGAGCGTGAACTTTCTCATTACAAACACTTTCAATATCGCAATATATGTATGTATGTATACAATATTGTATGCTATATAATACGGTAGTATTTTTTTATTAAAGGTTTGTTGCTATAAGCAAGTAGCGCAGGCAAGTCGCACTGCGCTTGTGCAAGAAATAAAAATGCTCTAACTTATTCCAACGGTACTCCTCATAATAAGTAAATAAATTCAAAGCTTGTATGAGATTTATTTTTGTATTTATGTACTCTTCTGTCAGGAAATAATGACTATTGTACATCCATAACACAAATGCGATCATAAAGAAAATCGCATGAAAGTATGCGCTTTGTGTGTAGGGCTGCCAGACGTCCCGGTTTTCCCGGACATGTCCCGGTTTTAGACTATTTGTCCCGGTGTCCCGGTCCAACCTTAAAATGTCCCGGGTTTCATTTAAGTGTCCCGGTTTTCGATTTGATTGCACAAATTTTGCTTAAAAATGACTACGCTGAGGGAAAAAACGCGTTGTAATATTAAGAAAAATTTTATGAATTTACCCGGGGAAATAACGCATAGTAAACATGAATATTTTTTATTTGATTATCGTTTTGAAATGTTCGTACTTAAAAACAATACTTTCATACCACGCACACGTGGTGTTGAATCAAACTGAACATTTGAATGCACATTTACATGTCTGGCTGTAGCTGACTGCACGAAGATGCTTGCCACAATTTGCTAATTTCCAGAGCGTCAGGGTTCAAATCCCATTACAGACAGCATGGAATTTAAATAAATTTTTTTTTAACTTAATTATGAAAAAGCATCCGTTAATTGCAAAGCGCTTCATTTTAATATTGGCGTATTTCAATTGAATATTTCTATACTAAATACTAAAATTTGTATACTTAAATTATTAAGAGTTGGGTTGGTGCTCTTTCATATGCGATTTTTTTTTTTAAATGTAGCACGTTTTGCATAAGCAATAGTTGATGATTAATATAAGTATGTACCTAAATACGTTAAAATGACATGCACAGAGTTTTACAATTATAGCAAAAGCCAGAAGTTTTGAAACAAGCTGACAGCAACGAAACAAATGACTGATATTTTAATGTTACCTTGTATTTATTTATTTTTTTTTCGTGAAACCTAGATTACTTATAAGTACCGTGCCGTACAAAATTATTGGCTCGGAGACACTTTCATCTGATCACAATTTCTAATCAGATCTTTTAGAAAATTGTTTAAAATGTAGCTTTTGAGCCAATTAGTAAAGTGCAAGTCTGAAGTTACCAGAAAATTTCGTTGATTTTTTGCAATTATTTATTTTTTGCTGACAGTGTCTTCCACATTCAAAAAAATGTCGAACATAGTTTGTATGGAAGAAACTCTCAGTAAAAACAATACCAAATATATTGCCTCGTTCAAAGCCATGAGCAAAATCGTGAATACATGGTTTTCCGCAAAACAAGCGGATCTTAGTAATTTTGATAAAAATCTTAACGAACTCCGCACAGCTTTGAAAAGTACTGGAATTTCTCAAACTGTCAAAATCCATTTTATCCTTAAACATTTAAAGCAATCTATTTCATTCTTGAATAACGATGGTTTAGGATTATGGTCCGAGCAGGCCGGGAAGTCAGTTCATAGGGAATTCATTAAATTCTGGGATAGATTCAAAATAAATATGATTGATAAACCAACTTTTGTGAGTCGCCTGAAGAAAACTGTAATGACATTTTCATTCCAGCATATATAAAAACTTAACTAAATAATAAAATACTTAAATACTAAAATGTGTGACTATATTATATAGTAAGCCAGCAAAAAAAATAAAGGGAAACAAAAAACAAATATAAAAAAATAAAGCAAAAAAAAAATATAAAAAAATAAAACCAAAAAAAGAACAAAGAGGTGCAAAGTAAGTTGCCTCTACGTGGTGCGCCTTGGAGACGATTAAAACCGGCTAAAAACTTACATAAACTTATATTTTCACACAATATATATACACACATTTACTCACACATACATTGTTGAATATTTAATGCACAAGGATGTTTTTCTCTTTCGCAAAAGTCGGTCCTATCATAACTATGTAAAATGTGGATATCTTTAAAACAGGAGCAGCTAGGATTTCAATTCAAAGGGATTCTTAACCTAAAAATATCAACAAATACAACCCTGCTTTCAGTTTTTGTCGACATTTTTATGCAACCTATCTTTGCTTCCTGCCCACCGTGTTCCGCATACATACACTACTTGGCGTTGAGAGAGTAAATACTTGACGTACTTGCTATTACTCCACCAAAGTACGTACTCTACTTTCTCTCATCGCGTACGAGAGATATTTGCTGCTGCCAAAAGGGAGCAAATTTACTCTCTGTATACTTGTAGTACGGTAAGTACTTGCGTATTAAATTTCAATTCTGGTTGTTAGCCTACTAGTTGATATCGTTTGCAGCGCTGGTCAGTGAAATTGAAAGAGTAAAAATAGAATATGGAAATTGACGATGTAAGGAAATGTTTACGGCCTTATTTATAAAAAATAACGTAGATTTAGACAGTTGTTTAATGTGACATTTTCATAAAACTTTTGTATTCAAGCAGCTTTTTAAATCTATGTATGTACTTAAATTTTTATGAAAGTGTTATTTCTCGTTTCTAATTTTCTATAAAACTATTTGCAGTCATTAACCAACAAATAAGTTGTCAAAAACAATAACTTAAGCAATGCTGCTATACGAAAGAAAATTATTAGTGGCAAATCAAAATTTTTAAAAGTGCTGATTTTCACATTCGATAGTTGTATCGACGAGATGTATGAGCATTTTTTTCTTAAGAGCTGCATACTGCTTTAAGAAATTTTTTATAGCGGAAAATTTATTTTCCATTTATTGTGCGTAATTTTATATGAATTTTTAGTTTTTCTTGAGAGCCTTTACAAATAAAAAACATTTTGAATTATGTACACATGTACATACATACGCAGCCATATAACTTGATTTCAAGAGAAACGAATTTTCATTGGGCACGTTCAGAAGGCGCAACAGCTCAGTAACTGGTACGGTTGCACCTTCTGAACGCGTTGTTGCGTACTTCTGATCAACTGATCGTGTTAGATGATCGTAATATTTTTCTGATCATTTGAGACAACATGTTGGTGTGTACCTTTGAGAGTTGAATTTGACAGCTAATATATGAAGTCGTTCAAAAGACGCATAACGATCACTGATTTTTGTTTAGCAATGGTTGCGCTCAACTGCTGCGCCTTCTGAACACAGTGGTCTTGAAGCAACCATAGCTATGACTAAAATGCCAACCAAAACGGCTTACATAACTGTCTTTGTACATAATCATAGATCAAAACTTCGTTGAAAATAAAATTCCATCTGCTCCTATGCTTAAAATATTATAAAATGTTGATCTAGAACTTTCCAAATCCAGTTATATAATCGCGAAGGTCTATGGTAATATAATTATAACACTTTCTTATATAAGCATAAAATATTTTAACTTAGTTATTCAAGAGATAATATTACATAATTGCATATTTTAATAATTCTTATTGCATAAATTTTATAAATTTACAAAGTCAATATAAAATATTATTTTATATAAATTCATATGTGTTTTGATGAAAATTCAACGACAGTTTTTTTTTTAATTGATTATATATTTAGGGTCGTCAATCGAATTAACTTTATAATTGAGCCAAAATCTTCAAAATACGCCATGAATGGATTCTCCAGCTTGCTCCGACCACATTCCGAAGCTGTCGTTGCCTAAAAAATGCAGACAATGTTCCAAATGATTTAGAAGCACGTGAATTTTTAATGTTTCCGACATTTCTGTGCTTCGGAAGGCTTTAGCGAGTTTACTTACATGATTTTTTAATTCTGACCCAACTGACAAAGCAGTCAACCCATTGGTGGAGTTTTTTTCACTCAATACATTTAAGGTATGTGCTCTCCCTTGTATAACTTTTGGATGGCTGGTTGCCCGAGCAGTGAGCCAGATATAACAAGAGCATGAAGTTGTTCTTGTTTCTTTTGTCGAATCTTCATAGTTAGGCATGTTTGGAAGAGGCCGCGTTGCATT
>NW_023464301.1:0-11297 GCF_013731165.1 Rhagoletis pomonella
ATTTTTCCTAATAAACAATCGTGGTACAAAGCTCAATAAAAATATTAGAAATATTTTCAATTTGAAAAAAAAGCTTTAAATGCCGTTGTAAAACGGTCAACAAATTTCTTATAAAATATTTAGATTTTTACCATGATAAAAACATTACAAGGTAAAATAATTGAGAGACAGTCTGACGTTTGCCAGCAATATAATTTTAAAATTCGAACTCAAGCTTACACACACATTCTCATTTTTAATCTCAAACAACAACGATTGTAAACAATTTCATTTTTTGATTTTCAATTTTATATGATTTTAAAATGTTTGCAAACGTCAGAAAAAAATCATGGCCGACGAATTGAGTGAATGGTTTTACTTTCTAATGTTTATATCATGATTTTTACCAGGTGTAATTAAAACTCAGTCAAATGAGTATTAAGGAAAAGAAAAATTTGAGAATAATAAACAGATAAAGAGATGGGTGCACAAAAAGTTAAGTTAAATGTTATACCAAAATTCCTAAAAAGTAAAGAAATCTATTTTTTTTAATGTTACTGTATAGAGCTCTTTAAATCTATTTTATTTTTTATGAATAAGGCCATAAGCATATACCGTTTTTATAAATAAATCTTATAGCAAGATGCTATATATTTATTTATGCACTTTTTGGCTGGCGAAATATGTAGTTTTTTCAACTTAATAAAAAAGCGTATTTAACCACATTAAAATTTTTTAAATATTGAATGGCGCAACACAACAACTCTTTTTGTTGCACGAAACCGTTAAACACGTGCCTGCCATCTATTTCTTCTGTTTTGACATTTCGCTATTTTGCATTTCTTTCATTTTGACGTTATTCGCATTGTCAGATTTTTATACCCGAGCGCACTTGTGCACAAGGGTATATTAATTTTGTTCACATAATGGTTGTTTGTAACAGCCAAAACGAATCGAGATAGATATAGACAAATGTATACATAAATGCTCAGAATGAATAGAGAAATCGATTAAGCCATGTCTGTCTGTCCGTCCGTCTGTCCGTCTGTCCGTCCGTCCGTGTACACGATAACTCGAGCAAAAATTGAGATATCTCAACGAAATTTGGTATGTAGGTTTCCGTTAATCCAAGGTAGGTTGGTATTGAAAATGGGCGAAATCGGACTGTAACCACGCCCATTTCCCATATAACGGTAATTTCCAGAAATACGAAAACTGCGATATTTCAGTAACTACTGAAGATAATTCACTCAAAATTGACATTTGCAATAACTTTCAGACGACAAATAAGAATATTATAAATTTTTGGAAAATGGGCGTAGCCACGCCAACTTATGGTTACATGTGTATATCTTGGTAACCGCTTCACCAATTTCTTCCAAACTTGGCACAGTTGTTGGTCTTGATACAGCATACTAAACGGCCGAAAATTTTAAAAATCGGACAATAACCACGCCCACATCCCATATAACGGCATGGTTAAAAAGTCGTTAACGGACTTGCGATTTTACTACAATAGTACTTACATACATACATATATACACTTGTAAATATATACTCAGCTTACATTTTGGCCCGCCAACACTTTTCATTGTTTTTCTTTTATTCAGCGTCTAAAATGCGCGTGTTTTGAACAGGAAACTAGGAACGATAATAAATGAGATACCGAGTCAGTGATCCAAAGAATCCACTGGATTACGCTAAAGCCACAATTGTCCACAAAACAGCGGCTGTAACATTTATAAAAGCATACATACATATTTACCAGCAATCAAGTGCTGTTAAAATATTTTCAAAGCTATTGTGCGCGGTTATTGTAAATTTAAGCATAAATCGAGCAACTTTTTGTCGAAAGAATCGTTGTTAATTAGGCCACTGAAAATCGGCAATAGCAGTTAGAAAGCGAATTAAAAAATCTTTATGACTGGTAAAAAAGAATAGTGACAAAAAGCTGTAATGCTTGGCTGACTGGCAAAATTACCAGCGTTCATTCTCATACATACCCTGCAGGGAAACAGCGGACTAGTGAATCAAATTTCTAGTTTCGTACTAGGTCTTTATCGCCAAAAATGAACTAGCCCGATAGGAACTAGATCCCCACCAGCTAAAATCGGCGAAAAGTGGTAGTTTTAAAAACAAATTTTTTTCAGTTTTTTTCACTAGAAGTCTATATCTAAAGTGACGAATTAAGAAATGGTTCGGAACTATAGAAAACGGGATGCAGAACGAACTATATCCTATTTGTAGAATTTAGAACTATTTCGGAACTATCGAATAAGGGATACAGTGGGGGGCTTGTTTACTTTACATAGATATGTGTTCGGCGGCTTTTTCGTTCAAATACGCTTCTATTCTGTGCTTCGCAGATGCTTTTTCATAGCTTGGTAATACAAAACTAAAATTTTTGTTAACATTTCAACATCTTGGGGCCGTCTGGAATCTAAGAAATAACAGCGAGTACCTCTGCAAACAGCTAAAGGTATGTAAACGTACATTTCTTACAATCATTCAAACAAATTTAATTTCAAATTGAAAACAGATTTCTTCCAAAATAACTTAAAATCGCACACACGGAAGAACCAAAAAGATCGAAAAATCATGATTATTTTTTCTTTCGGCTGTCGATATTAGAACTGGTTCGGAACTATGGAATTTAGGACTAGTTCGGAACTATCGAAGAAGGGATGCAGCGGGGGGCAATTGACACTTGCTAGGACATCGCCATGTTAATTTCGCCAGTTGCTTGCATGCAAAAGAGATTTATCGCGAACCAGTACTGGGTCTAAATGTACTAGAAGCGCACCAGTTCAGAACTAGAGATTTTCCCCACAGGGTATGCACTTATGTAAATTTGTGTGTATTTACATAGATACATACATATGTAAATAAAAAAATATTTGCTTTATTACTGATACTTCCAAGAGCATTAAAACAAAAATTAAGTTTTTTCTTTTTTATTTCCACACTTAAAAAACGAATCGCCGTATCACTAATAGATTTATTATCATCGTTCTTTCCAACACGCGTACATACATACGTAATTACTTAATTGTACAATATAAAATTAGTTAAAAAATACAATGCACACTTTTCATAAACTACTCGCACCGTTAAAAATGTTCGAAAAATACATTTACACTTTTACTTATTACTATACGATTTTTTTTACGATATACATGTCACTGCATAGATTTATATTAACTTATTCGTGGTTTTTGTGATACGGCGGCGTAGTTCACGCACTTTTATGGCCTATTTGTATGCGCTCATATTAATGATAACTTTGTTATACGTTTCTATTTGCATATAATTAATTTTAACTTTACCTTTATTTCATATATATTACTCCAATAGTATTATTTATTAATTATCTTTTACAATAGTTAAAAAAATATCTAAATTATATTTAAGCGTCGCAAGTTCCAATATTCTTTGTTCCAGCTTCCACTTGCTGCCACCCGTCGCTTCTATAAAAATGAGCAACTCAGTATTAATATCAACACCGTAATCGGGAATATCGCATAGACTGCCGTGCGCGGATGACATGTTGAAATCAGGTATGTGATGTCGTCCTCCTCGTGCTCGATTCCATCACGCGTCGGAACTTCCACCACGACAATCTCATCCGAGAGGAACCCAATTGGAAAGGTGCAATTCGTCGCATTCACGCAGCCCGTCAAGTCGCTCAGGTTGGAGTATTGAAATGTTGGCTTGTAAATATCGAAAATAGCGTGTATGTCATTGCGCACCAGATCGTTGTCGCTGTAAAATATATAGTAGTAGTAGCCGTCTTCGGTGATCTCATGCTTGGAGAGCATGCGATGTGAACCATTCTCTAGGAAATGCGCATTAACGCATTCTGCGGATGGTGGAAAACCTTCGGCCAACAATATGGCACCATTGTAGCAGTTGAAGAGGCCAGTTTCGAAGCTGGAGACCGAGTTCGACTCATCAGTGACCGTGAAGTTTACCGCATTGCCGCCATGACTGTATTTGCGATCGTAGACATGCTCGCGTTTCGTGCGTCGCCGCTTGAACAGCTGATCGTAGACTTCCTGTTTCCGCTGCTTTACCGCTTCGTCATGTTGCTTCAAGTGTGCCGTGTCTGCTGCAGCGGCGGTGTTGGAGTAAGAGCTGCGACGTCGACGTCTACCGGTGCTTTCATTCGATTCAAGCGTCGAATGCCATTGCCCGCCCTTTGCCAACCTGGGCGTTGTCGCAGTAGCAGGTGCATTCGACGGCAGTCTTCGGTTACGTAACGAACTAACTGAGCCTTTTTTCAACTTCTTGCCACGTACTTTGGGGGGTTTCGCCGTTGTCGTGGATGTACTATTGCTTTCAAGCTTTGACGACATCGCTAGCGCCGCTGCTGCCTCCATGGCCGCCGCGATCTTAGCACGCTGGAATGCCTCCTCTTCGGCTTCTTCACTCGAATCCTCGCCACCATGATTTTCCTCCTCCATATTATTATCGACTGTCTTCTTTTCAGCAGCCAACTCCTCAGCAGGCACGGTGTCTGCCATTTCTTTAATATCCTCGAAGAAAACCTTCACTTGCTCGTGACCCAGCGCAAAATTGGCACCCAGTTTATTCTGATTGTGATCGAGCAGTCCGCAGGTATTCAAATTGCGTTGGCCCTTTACTACCAGAATACGCGAGCCATCATATCGTGAACAGAATTTGAGATGCACCTTGGCGCCCTTTAGCAGATAGAAACCCCAATACTCGAGCGTGTCGTCGGGAAGCGTCATGGATTTCTTTAGTCGAATATGTTTGCGATTTGTGGAGACTTCGGGCTTGCTGCGCAATTGAAATGCATTGAAGTTCGAACCCATTCTTAGCGAATGTTGTTGACAAAAGATCGATGATATGCCGTCGCGTATCTCAATGATATCCGACTCGGCGACAGGGTAGACAACGTCGGCGAAGACGGTGCGGCGTAGATAGAGAGGAATGATAATCAGCGTAGCGGGCAGTATGACGATCAATATGCAGAATACCACCACACGCTTCACGCCTTGCATCTTGTCAGTCTCTGCATAGTAGGAGAGGGGAGAAATAAAATAGTTTGTTTGTTTACTTGTGGTGACTAGTAAATATTTGTTTAACAAATGGCAATGAAAAGTTTGTTTAGCTATGCGATTAGAGTGAAATATGTAATTTTTTTTATTTCACAGTTAAAAAAGAAAATATGTATTTACGTATCATTTTATGGAAATATGAAATCAGTAAATAGTAAATGTATTATCAAATGAAATAATGTTAGAAAAGATCTATATATCGTCACCTGAAAAGCAAAACGACTAACAAACATCATCGTTGAAATGCAAAAAGTCATAACTATTCATAAAAATTCAAAATTCACTTCTTCATTTATATGATGGATTTCATCGAATTACAACTCCCCCACATCAATTTATGGAAAAAAATTAAAATATTAGACACGACTTTTTCCATTTCATTTACGATGTTGTTACGTCTTTTTGCATTTCAGGTGACGATATACTGCACAGGCAACAAAACTCTTGTAATCGGTAAATAAAGTTGAAACGGGAACTTTGGTTAATACAAAATTTCGGTTAAAAAATGGTGGTAACCTTTAAAATAGGCTTGCTTAAATCATTATTTTTTTCTATTTTTTAAATATGATTTAAATTTTTTCGATTATTAATCTAAAGATTTTTTTCCAGCATAAACAATTATTTAAAAATTTACTCACATGTGTACATAACCTCATATGAGGTAATGTAACCTCAAGTATGATACGAGGTGAATTCAAATAAAAATTACATCCACAATGACAATCAGACCACAACAAGCATATCATTTTGACAGCCAGCACAATTCGGCTTGAAATCAGCTGCTTTTGTAACAACTTTGTACGAATTCGCCTTGGTATGTATGAAAAGTACAAAATTTGAGACTCACTTATGTAGGTACATACATTCAAAAAATGCAAATATTGCGTCAAGTACGCATAAATTGCCGCCACCTCTTCTTCTATGTTGTGTAAAAATTGCATAGAAGTATCGATTACCAGTACCTCACTAGAACAAAATTAGTCTGTTCCAATAGCAGTCCGGTTTACAGGATTTAGTCAGAACTCACAGGAAGTAGTTCCTATTGACATAAAACCTGTAAGTGGGAACAGTTTTGAGAGAGTAACTGAGCGACTGTTCCTAGTCAGAAGTTACAGGATTTAGTCCGGAGTTTTTTTTCCTGTAAGTTCATGAAAAGTGTCAAACGATCAGCTGATTTGCATGTGCAAACAAAAACAGAAAGCGGTGAAAGCAAAGAACCTTATATATGTAAAATAATGAAAGTAAACAACGAAATATTTGAATATGTATAGAATTTAGTAATTAGTTAGTGATATTTCAGCCAAATCAGTGTTGTACAAGTGACTAGGGACACGATATCGAACAGATAGTATCGATATGGTACTCATTTAAAGTATCGCTTTAAAAATATCGGGTACCCATTGATATCGGAATAAAAAGACTCGATATTACAAATATCGATACCAAAATCCAAAAAATTTATCTGAATATAGGTCTCGTGTATAGGCCGCTGTGGTGTAATGGTTAGAAGTGCGCAAAGCTTGAAAATTAAAAACAGCTTCCCAATAAATCATAATCGCCGTTCAGAGTCGACCTAAAACTGTAGGGACCCCTTTTGTGCCACAACATTAAGGCGCGAGCGACAAATCGGAGGAGAATCTCGGTCAAACACTAACATATTATGTAACAACACGTAGAGATTGAGGTGTTGACTTAAAACACCGAGGCCGCGGGTTCAAATTCCACCACATGCAATCCTAACTATATTACAAATTTCTGCTCTTTAAAGTCCAATTTATATCGGGAAGAATTGTTAATAACATTATCCTTGTAATGTGAGTTTATGCCATTCGATACGGTACTAGGGTTCTGGTACTCGTTTCCAAAAAAGATCGTTTTAAAACTATCGAGTAAAAATATCGGTATCGAATGCTAAAAGTATCGATATGGTATCGTATCGTATCGAAATTCGTATCCCTACAAGTGACATGTAAACAAACCGACTGACGTTTTTACAGGAAATAGTGCTTTTTGCATTCCCGTGCATTTCTGCATCTGTTCTCCTTTTACTCTCACTTGAGAGAGTAAAATTGTAGTTTGACAGCTCCACAGGATTTAGTCCGAAGTTCAAAGGAACAGACTAAATATGTAGTAAGGGTTGGGTTTTTGAGCTATGACACTATTGAAGTAAATTAGCGATATCTATATCAAAAATTAAATATATGTACATACTTAATAAAAACGGTTATAACTTGGCTTAAAAAATAAAATTCTTCATACCAGAAAATAGTAAAAAAAAACTTTTTATTTCTTTGCCAGTTAGAACCAAATAGAAAATACGCGTATTATAATTGAATTAAGAATCAGGTTAATCTATATCTATCTACAAGGCCGTATTTAGGGGGGGGTGATCCAGGGGTTCACTATACTCAATTTTTATATATAAAACTAGCAGAGCACCCGACGTCGTTCGGGGTAAAAAAATCTAAATATAAAATAGTAGTAAAAATATTCAGTTCAGCATAAATTAAAGGAGACAAACTATTTTCTTTCTGTTTAAATTAAGACATCCTTATGAACCATACTTTTAGCTTTATCGTGCTCACACTACTATATATTTGACATAATTTTCTACAAATCTTGTTTCATTATTAATATTAGGTGGATTAAGGTAACGATAGAGTTTTTAAATTAAAATTAGTCTACTACGGTACATTCCGTTTAGCTGCCTGTTCGCTTAACTGTTTTGGTACAGCTGCACTTTTCCGGTAGAATGTTTATTTCGGAAAAAGTTTTACTCATAACGAATGAACATTTTTCGTTTAACAGCATCGCGGGATCAAAAAAAAAACGACTTAATATTTCCATTTCAAAGTGGTCTAAAGACTGTAAGGCTTAAAAAAAACACAGTTTTAAATATCCAAGCGATATAATAGACGAATACATATTTATCCCCCTTTTACAAACCCATCTTTATATACTTTAATCTAAACGCCTCCAATATATACATACATATGTCTACATATCAAATTCCAAGTTCATGTGACTATGGTTCCAAATTTATAGCTGATTAAAAACTCCACGCCTATGCTCCACGCCCCCTTTTACAAACTCATTTGTATATGCCTTACTATAAGCGCCTACCATAGATATGCCTGCTTACCAAATTTCAAGTTCTTGGGACTTATGGTTCGGAAGTTATAGCTCCGCGCCAATGGGGTGTGTCACGCCCCCCTTTTATAAACTCATTAATATGTAGCCTACTATAAGCAACTACCATAGATATATATGTACACCAAATTTCAAGTTCATGTGACTAATGGTCATAGGTGATACAAATTTCCATGCCCATGGAAGGTGCCACGCCCGGTTATACAAACTTATATATATATATATACCCTTCTATAAGCACCCACCATAGATACGTTTGCGTACCAAATTTCAATTTCATGTGACTTGTGGTTTTGAAACTATAGCTGATAAAATTTTCCACGCCTATGGGATGTTCCACGCCCCCTTTTACAAACCCATTTATATATACCTTACTATAAGCACCTACCAGAAATGCGTCTGCATATCAAATTTCAAGTTCATGCGATTTATAGTTTCGGAGTTATAGCTGATAAAACATTCCAGGTCAATGGGACGTGCCACGCCTCTTTTACAAACTCACTTATATATACCCTACTATAAGCACCTACTATAGATACGTCTGCGTACCAAATTTCAATTTCACGTGACATATGGTTCCCAAGATATAGTTGATAAAAGGTCCACTCCTATGGGATGTGCCACGCCCCTTTTTACAAAGTCATGTATATATAGCATACTGTAAGCACCTACCGTAGATATGTCTGCATACCTAATTTCAACTTATGGGTTTGAAATTATAGCTGATACAATTTTCCACCCCTATTGAATGTGCCACGCCTCCTTTTACAACCTCATTTATATATGCCTTACTTTAAGCGCCTACCATAGATATGCCTGCATACCTAATTTCAACTTATGGTTTTGAAATTATGGGATGTGCCACGCCACCTTTTACAAACCCATTTATATATACCTTACTATAAGCACCTACCATAGTTATGTCTGCATACCATATTTCAAGTTCATGTGACATATGTTTCCGAAGTTATGGTTGATAAAATATTTCCCGCCTATTGGATGTGCCACGCCCTCTCTTCTAAACTCAATTAAATATACCTTACTATAAGCACCTACCATATATATGACTGCATACCAAATTTCAAGTTCATGTGACTTATAGTTCGGGAGTTATAGCTTATAAAATATTCCACGACTATGGGATATGCCACGCCCACTTTTACAAACTCATTTATATATACTCTACTATAAGCAACTACCATATATATGACTGCCTGCCAAATTTCAGGTTCACATGACTTATGGTTCCGGAGTTATAGCTGATAAAATATTCCACGCCTATTGGATGTGCCACGCCCACTTTTACAAACTCATTTATATATACCATACTATAAGTACCTCACATATATAATATATGACCGCATACCAAATTTCAAGTTCATATGACTTATAGTTCCGAAGTTATAGTTGATAAAATATATCACGCCAATTGGATGTGCCACGTCCCCTTTTACAAACCCATTTATATATACCTTACTATAAGCACCTAATATAATTATATCTGCATACCAAATTTCAGGTTCGTATGACTTACAGTTCCGGAGTTATAGCTGATAAAATATTCCACGCCTATGATGTGCCACGCCCACTTTTACAAACTCATTTATATATACCTTCCTATAAGCGCCTACCATATATATGACTGCATACCAAATTTCAAGTTCATGTGACTTATGGATCCGAAGTTATGGCTGATTAAAAATTTCACGCCTATGGGAGGTGCCACGCCCCCTTGTCGAATCCGAATTTTTTTCACCCTATTATGGGCAATACTCTGTCAAAATTTCGTTCGATTCTGTCCGTCCGTTTAGGCTGCAACCTGGCACATACATACAGACGTACATACATACTTCCACAAATATGTAGTATATCTAGCCTTCTCGCAGCGTAAAATAATTTTTGGGAATATCCCGACCCCGGCGCCTCCTATCGTGTAATTTTTCAGTCCAAATATTCCTTTTCAATTGGCTAACTTATGTCCTAAATATGAGCCAAATCGGAAAGTAAATGAAATTTTTATGAATATCCCCACCCCAGCGCCACCTATCGACTAAATTTTTAGTAGAAATATTACCCTTCAAGGTGCTGACATATGTTCCAAATATGAACGAAATCTGTCCAGCCGTTTAGTAGTTTAGTGGCATTCAATACACGGAAAACTCTATGAAATAGTGAAATCGTGACGCCTCAACTTTATTCATTTTTCGGCAACAACAACAAAAAAATTCAAATTTTTTTTAAATCAAAAAACCTTCCACACAGAAGGTCCAAAAATGTGCTTTTTACAGAATCGAAATCGGTTCAGCCGTTTGGTCAGGCATCGCGGTCATACGAAAAACATTTCATTTTTATATATATAGATTTGCAAAAATTACCACACTGCGATATTGTTTTTTAATGTTATTAGGCTCTCGTTTATCCAAATTTTCAGATAATAAAGAGAAATATACAATTTGGATGTTACTTGTTGTTGTAGACGTTTTTTTAATTCATGGCTCACTATTATAAAATCACATAACGTTATTTGCAAGTGGACTACTCATTTGTGCAATATTAAAAAAAAATTCAACAAACCTTCGTACAAATTTCAAACTTTTAGAAATTCTAAAAAATCAATCGACATTTTTAGCCATTTGAAACGTGTACTTTGTTCAACTAGAATTCAATGGGTTACAAATCTGCATACTCAGAATTTAATTAAAAAAATAGAAATTTTAACGAAAATTTGTAGAATTTTTTTTTAGTTGCATAAATTTTTAAGGCAGTGTCACTCGATTGGTACATTTGTACAGATTTGTAAATTTTTATTTTAGACAATACAGAGATGTTCTATTGAAAAATTTCAATAAATTAATTTTCGGGATTGGGATAGTGAAAAATATTTTGGGTGTTCAAACAATTGGGATACGATTTACACCAAATTTTGGCAAATACCCAATCGTGTGACACTGCCTTTAAACTTGTATTTATATGGATGTTGTTAAAGAACAACGACAAAAATAATATTTTTAAACTTGTGAACATTTGGTGCGGCTATAATTTTTTTCGACTACTGTACATAAGTTGGCTATGATTACTCGGCCGTGC
>NW_023464302.1:0-11295 GCF_013731165.1 Rhagoletis pomonella
TACTTGTGTTATCTACAAAATGTGACAGTGATAAAAAATTAGTTAACCCATTGGTGACTCTATTGGTACCAAGTAACAATAAAAAACAATGGTGCATGTTATTAAATTTTAGTGCTTTTTAAGTCCGTTGCCATATGGCAACACGGGGCGTAATGTGAACTGTCTCTCTTTTTACCTAATTTTTAAATGTTCGGTAGCCCGAATTAACCCCGTGTTGCCATATGGCAATGACAAATACCATCATGTATGAGACGGTGTAAAACAAAAATCGTTTGTGTGTATTTTTGCAGTTTTGCAGGTGGTTGACTCATTCCATATGTCATTGTACAAATGTTGAAGTGGTATGCAAATGTAGTTTGTCTGTTCCAGGGCAGACTGGTTGCGTCTTTGGTAGTCTCATCTGCTATTTCGTTACCCAAGATTCCCTTGTGACCGAGCACCCAATAGATACGACGATTATGAATGAAATACTATATGAGGAAACTACCAATTTTATTTCTCTGTCCCATATAATTTGTTTTGATTTTGAAATTTTAGAAAAATTTATTATAAACCATTTATGAGATTGAAAATAAAAAGCGTGGGGGGCATGTAATAGACCTGAATTGATGTGAAGGGTAATATATGTATGTCTGTGGAAATATGAGCCCTTAAAATGGATCTCAAATTTGTACTTTCTCTGTAGAAATTTTAGGTCTATGTTATGGTGTTTGACTATTGTTAATTAAATCTAATGCATTGTATTGTATGCGCCCAGTGTTTGAAATTGCTTGACTATTTTCAATGAATTCGATACAGCCTGCAGACCAAGACCAAGTCGCTGGACTGTCCCTTTTTTCCATCGACGCAGAATCACCAACACCATAGTATCGTTTCAAAAAGATATTCAAACTAGTTTTTTTTCTAATTTAATTACACCCGATATACATGATTCAAGTACTTCAAAGCATTTCTGATTAATAATCTTTTCTGTTTTTGCTTTTACACGCCTTAATTTTGTTGAATTCCAGTTTTTTGTTCTTTAAATGGGAAACAACGAAAATGTCATAAGCAAAGCAACAAACTTGGAACCAGTTGACGGTACAGACGCACATGTACTCATCGATTTTCTTCTCAGCCCCTTTCTTCCACTAGCTTACAGAATGGTATTCAGTACTTGAACCGTGTAAAACACGGTAACAGTTGAAAATAGTGATGTGTAAGCAAATCAATGTTACCAAACTTCCATTTTCAAAAATTAAAAAAATGCATACTAAGTAGTACATATAACACCGTGCAAAGTATAGTAAAACTGCGTTTTTACTTTTTCTCTCTGACGTCACAATTTTTTTAAAGGACTTTAAAACTTCTAGAATATAATTGAATAAAAAAATTATTCGAAAGATTCGGTGCATTGTAGAATAATTATGTGGGTATCAATTAAAAGGAGAAATTCTGTAGAATAGAGAAAAAAAATTTTGGGTGCACCAGGACGAATAAGTATTGAAAATGTCATTTTAAAACTTTATCCTTGAATATCCTTGGAAATTTCCAATATTTATTTTTGAAAAAAATATATGTCAAGGAATAATATATTTGTTGCACATCCTCGAATTTTGTCCTTCTAACTCTATTAGTTTAAGATAAAAAAATTTACACACATGAAGATACTGGAATCATTATTATGGAACCATGTAAAAGAACAAACTGATCCTATGATGTACCTACGCTTTAAATACTTAAATTTTTTTGTACACAAGGGCGTAGCCAGCCTTTCACATAGGGGTGCGAGAGTTCATATAGAGAGAAATTATGTTTTTAATTATTTTTTTTTGTGTAAATAAATAGAAATTGTTGGGTTTAAGAAACTATACGTTTTCTGATATCCTTTACATCGATACCAATTTTTTAAAAATCGCTCTGTAAATTTTTTTGGTTTAAAATATTTTTTTTTATAAAAAAGGTATTTTTATAGCAAAAGTGTTTTTTCAAATTTTTATATACGAAGTATACAAGTATGCAAACCAGAATAAACGGAGTATAAAAGCCTTTACAACGATAGCAAATTTTTAAAAGTCGGTTTCTTGTTAATTTTTTTTTATAAGAAAAGGTACTTTTTCCTTTTAAGTATTTTTTCCAAAATTTCTATATACGAAGTATACAAATACGCATACCAGAAGAAAGAAGGTGCGATCGCGTTTACAACGATATCAATTTTTTTAAAATCAGTTAGTAATTTTTTTGTTTAAGATATTTTTTTTTTATAAAAAAATACATTTTTTCCTTTTAAATATTTTTTCGCACAATTTTACATACGAAGTATGCAAATGAGCATAACGTTTATAACGATATTATTTTTTTTTAGTTTTTAAAAATCAGTTCAAATTTGTTTGAAATATAAGGTTTTTAATTTTTCAAAAAACACGACTTTTGACCCCTCATAGCATCTGTAATATCAGTTTTCACAAAAAAAGATATATACCATTTAAATAAGAGCAAAAAGCGAACTAGGTCTGAATTTTTATTTTTTTAGTTATTTACATATAAAATAAAAATAATTTTTTTACCAAAGGTCATATTTGGAACTTCGAGGCCCATATCTCGAACTTCGAAAAACGGAGAAACCATTTTTTTACCTATATATGACTCAATCTCTAAAAAAAAAATGGTTTGACCAATACCCAGCCGAGTGCTGTACAATGAATGATTCCAGTATCTCAATTTATGTATATTGTAACTATCAATATCTTATAAATAGAAGTGTACATTTTTTGTATCTAAAACTAATAAAGTTAGACATATTTACATACATTGACATATTTTTTTTTCAAAAATAAATATTGAAAATTTCCAAAGATATTCAAGGATAAAGTTTTAAAAGGACATTTTCAACACTCATTCGTCCTGGTGCATCAAAATATTAATTTTTTTTTCAATTCTACAGAATCTTTCTTTTTAATTGATACGCAAATTGTTACTCTTCAATGCACCAAATCGTTTAAAAAATTTTTTTACTCCATCGTATCCTAGAAATTTCAAAGTCCTGTAAAAATAAATCCTGACGTCAGAGAGAAAAATTAAAAACTCAGTTATTCTGTGTTTGGCTCCTAGTTTTGTGACTATATTTATTTTTTTGTGTGTTTTAAAAATTTTTGGTTTTTATCGCATGGTGTAATATAATAAATATGTGTGTATTTCCTCAAACAAAGACTATCGATAGTGGCAACGGCCATTCGATAGTGCAAAAGAAAATAGTGCCATTCGATAGTACGATCGAGAGATTAACAGCTCTACCCCAACAAGCCAGTACCTTGTGCACACTGCAGTAAGTAAAGTATCTTCTTTGCTCATTCCTAAACGAGCTTCGGTTTTAAGTTCGTCGTAGTACACCCAGAATTGCCAGGTAATCCCGTACGATCCTGTATGGTTCCACCTCTGCTTGGCCTTCGAGTAATAGATTTCGGCAATTTTTGCTTTTATTTCTCTGAGCGAGGCGCACAAGTCCGCAGCGTCGGATGCATTCAGTGCGGAGCTGCACCTTGCTAGTTCGTCTACTGCCTCGTTGCCGTGAACGGTAATTTCGTATTGATTAGAGTTATAGGCAAGTTCTCTCCAACAGTCCTCCACTACTTTAGATCTAACATGGGTAGATGCCCCGGAATAAGACAACATTTACTATCAATGGTGGAACTCACTGGGAAATATCACCATTGTTGGGACCACTCCCACTCTAACTCTTATTGCTATTTTCCTCCTCGTATTGACTGCTTAGTACAACTGTAATCGGTTTCGTATATTTTCGCGACCGGTCGGGGAATGCCGGATCTCTCTCTCAGCCGCCTCGGAATACTTCCAAATCAAGCTGACTTGGGTCACAGACCACAGCAACGTCACTGGAAATTGCAAGGCTGATGAATTGGCTAGGCAGGGCACTAATGAGGCCATCACCTCGGACAGGGCGCTCCCGCGGTGCGACTCAATATCGTCATGGATCTCTGCGGCCGCAGTTGTCTGGAAGATGAGATGGAATCATCTCAGCGTTTTCTTCGCAGCTGCCCTGCATTCGCTAGACTAAGGTTTAACCACCTCGGTGCGCATTTCATCAACACACCCGGAAAGCTCTCTGGAGTGGACATCAGCTGCCTTGGAAACTTGTTGTTGTCACCCAGTGCTTCTCTTAAGCTTAACACAGTTACCGTTCGAAGAATTTGTATAATGTGGTAGCACAATGGACAATTTAACAATAACTAAGTGAGTCCCCATCGTGGGGTCTGCCACAATAACTTAACCTCACCTAACCTAATCCTACAAACAATTCCTTTATTAGTGTAAATCGCGCCCAGCATCATGCCATCAGCGGGTTTTCTTACTTGCAAATAGTTACTAGTAAAAATTTAACCAGTAAAGCTTGCGAGTCTAGCTGTAATTTTCGCTCTCTCAATTACCTCCCTTGCGCTGGTTTCTTGCAAGTTTTTGCGTAAACCAGTTCTGCGTACGAAAACGCAACTAATGCCAATTAAATCTAATCGAATTTTTAATGAATCAAATAAATAACTTACATTCTATTGCATTGCCCCACGTTTTTCATTTCAAATATCCTAAAATATTTACATATGTATAATTTTAAATTTTTTAAATCAAAACGTATCAAAACAAATTTTAGAAATCGTAGAAAACATTATTTTCTTCTTTTTAGTCTATTCATGTATATTAAAAAGTTTTTTATTTTATTTTTTTAAATGCGTTTCATATTATACATTTTACGATTTTAGTACTTTGCGCCGTTTTAAAACATCTTGTGATCCCCAAATTCTAAGGTCCGAAATGTTTTGGTAGGAATATTCAAATCATCCTCATTAGGGTAGTCCATAAACACAGGATAAACTGAAATTTGGAATTTTCCTGGTGCCCCAACCGTATAACAGTATCACACACGAACGGCTCAACGGATTTGTAAAATTTTTGTTTCATAATTTCATTTATTCAAACATTTTTTATTAGAATCTTATACCAATTTTGAAAAAAAAAAATATTACTTTTTTATATACAATGCCTATGAAACTTAAAAGTTCTGATGGCACCATTAAATTATGACCAATTTAAAAAAAATAAAACGAGTTTCCTTATACGGTGTTCGCATGAGGTGATTTTCCAGGCAATTATAGAAAGGGTTAGTTGAATCAAAAGTTGGCTGCACCCCAATTTCATGCGAAGCGATTAGTTGTTTTTCGATATTCTTCAGTTAAAGAATTTTTGTTTAACCACCCTATTCTACATGCGGTGCCACTCTGAAGAATAGGTGCCATATGATTTTCAAGGGTTTTAGTATTAAAAATGTATCAAAAAATCCCATAAAAAGCCTTAAAATAATCTTTCGCCGTTTTCTTCCCTTTTCAGTAATTACATCAACTATTTTGGAACAACATGCAGAGCTGCAACCATTTACGTCCTATCAAAGACTGATTTTGTGATTTAGTGTAAACGCAAAAATTAAATAAAAATAATAATAAAAACAAAATTAGTGAGAAAATAAAACCAGAACGCACACGAGCCAATTAAGCAGATAAATAACTGCAATTATAATTCAAACATGAAAATCTTTTGTGCTTTGTGTCAGTGAGAACACCAAATGGAGTGCAAACCAGCGATTATTTTAGTCGTTTTATTTTCAGTTATACTTTCGTTTTATTTGTGTTTCCCTTTTTACTGTATTTTATTTTCGCGCTCGCTTGTGTTTCATTTGACGCGTAAAAATGTTGTTAGCAATGCGTCGTGAGAGTGAACACCATCACGCCTCAGCCACAGCAACAGTACCTCCAGCAGCCCAAGCAGCCGCCGCCGTCACTGCCGCCATCTCAGCGACAACACCAGCTAGTGCATCGACCACCACAAATGGTCTAGTAGTGCCCAGTGTTGTTAGTTCAGCACTTCAGCTGTCACCCAGTCTAGGTATCGCAGCGAACGCAACGTCTTGTACATCACAACACCATCAACTGCATCAACAACAGCAACTTGAGCTGCAACAGCACGCACAACAATTACAGCAACAACAAACAGACTCATTAAATACACCCACAACACCGTTGCTAAACTTAGGACGTAGTCCTTTGCAGTTCCCGCCGCCACCACCGCCACCAGTGCCAGTGCAGGGTAGTCCTCAGTTTGGCTTCTATACACCCAGTACGGGTGCGGCCACTTACCTGCATCCGCATTATCCCCACCCGTCAGCGGTACCGACGTCCGCTTGCACTTCACTGGTGTCTGTCAACTCCGGAAGTGCATCTTTGGCGAATGGCTCGCAACGATCCAGCTCGGCCCAATCTACCGAATTAGACGAATACGTCGACATCTTACAAGTACAGCAACTTTTGTTGGACTCATCAGCGTCAGCGAGTCAACAAGCATTGGCAGCAGCAGCAGCAGCTAATGGTAGCAACGCTAACAACACCTCTGTCACATCGGTTCCACAACAGAGTTTGCCCAAACCACGGCCACGCTTAAATCTTCAAAAGGCCTCTGAATACGCTGCCCAAGTGCAAGGTGAGTTGTTGTTTGTGATGTACATATGTATGTATTGACGTAGAATATTTCTATTTCGTTTAAGCTTTACTTAAGCGGTTCTGTTTACGAATTTTACGCATCGACCTATTGAATTAATATATATATCCTACTAATATTATAAATGTCAAAATTTGTGAGTGAGTGCGTTTGTTTGTAGCTCTTTCACGCTAAAACGGCTGGACGTATTTCAATGAAATTCAGCACACTTATAGCCTATGACCTGTATTAACATAAATATAGGTTTTTTAAGAGGGTTGCCGCTTTTTTCAAAAGTTAAAATAAACTATTTATTAAGTAAGATAAAATATTTATTACAACAATGTTGGTGTCAAACAATAGAATTTTAAAAACGATTTATTACAAAAATAATCTTGAAGAGAGTTGCCACTTCTAAATAAACTTAATCTCAATTTAATCAAGAATTTAAATGAAATATTTTAGTATGGGTACCAAATGAGAAATGTTTAAGACAAATTTATTTCTAAATATTTTAGAAGGGGGTTGCCCTCTTTAAGAAATTCAAAATCTATATACTTAACAGTTGCACAAAATATTTTAATGAGCATCAAACCAGGGAGGGTTACGAAATTTTTTCTCTTTAAAAAGATTTTCGAAAAGAGTTACCACCCGTTTAGAAATTTAAAATCATTATTATCAACAAGTTAAATGAGACATTTCATTACAAGTGTCAAACGGGAGAGCTTTTAGTAAGCTTTTTTCTTGAAAGAGGTAGCAGTCGGCTCAAACTGTTTAAATGAATTTAGTTAATAAATTTTATTATTTTTAGTAGTTCGTAAAAACTAACCAAAAATCAAAAATCGCAGTTCAATAATTTTTTCAATCCTATTCTACTAATCCTAGTCCTACTACACTGAGGGAAATAATGCATAGTAAAAATGAATACTTTATATTTGATTAGCGTTTAAAAATGTTCGTATTTAAAAATAATATTTTCATACAAACGTTTATTGCGCACGTATTTGACTGTTCACATCTGTATATGTAAGTGTACATACCCTGCAGGGAAAGCTACAAATTGTGAACCAGAATGCTACCAGTTTCCGTTTCAGACCAACTAGTTCACGTTGTATCCTTTTTCAATGTTAGCGACTGGTATTTTTTAACATGGCGGTGTCATAGGAGATGTCAATTGCCCGCTCCTGCATCAGCACGGTACCAGTAGAAATACTAGTAGTATCATACCAGTTTACGGGATAGACTGCCTATTCATCCCACGTGAAAAGATTGTTTGCATTTGGGTGTATATCCGTACAAATGCCATGCTGTGGTGTTAATGGAAATTCAACATTTGAAAGGAAATTTATATGGCTGGGTGTAGCTGAGTGCGCAAAGATGCTTGCCACAATTTGTTGATATCCAGAGATGGTCAGGGTTTGAATTGCACTGCAGGCAACATGCAAATTAAATGCTTTTTTAGAACGAACGCGGTCATTTTAATACGCGCGTAACTGAATTGAATATTTGCCAATATACAGTATTTTCGTTGACGCTTATAGTAAGATCAATTACGTTTCTATTTGATTTTAATATTTTTTCCCTAAGTGTATTTAATATTCTAAATGTGAAAGTTTCTAAGTGAATGAGTGTGTATGTTTGTTGCTGTTTCACGCTAAACCGGCTTGACGTATTCAAATTATGTTTGGAACACTTATAGGCCATGACCTGGATTAACATATAGAATATTTTTATGAAGAGGGTTGCCGCTTTTTTCAAAAATTAAAATCAACTATTTTATAAGTTAGATAAAATATTACAAACAATCCATTCTCAAGCAAAAACAAGTTCCAAAACGATTTATTTCAAAAACCTTTTTGGGAAAAAGTTGCCACCTTTAATTAACAATGTAAATCGGATATTTTTATATGGGTACCAATTGAGAGAGTTTTAAGATAAATATATTTATAAATGTTTTTGAAAAGTTATGCCAACTTTTAAGAAATTCGAAATCAATTTACTTAAAGGTTAAATGAAATGTTTTAATATTAGTATCAAACGAGAGAGGGTTAAGAAAGCCACGCTTAATACGTGGTAGCGTCTCGTACGATCGTGTTCGTGTTCGTTTTTTGTGGCAGGCTGTTGATTAGCGTTGCCGCTTTGGAAATTTTTTACCAAAATTGGTAATTTTTTCTTTATTTATAAAATTTGGTAACTAATTTTTAAATTTGGGAACTGCTTCGACTCGGAATACTGCCATCAATATTCCGGCCTAACCCGGCAATCATATGAGTAGAATTCTATGTATGTATGTGTACGTTCAAAAAGCTACGGCATTCAGGAGGGGACTTCACTTTGTCTATCAATGTATGAGTCAAAAGATTTTAGGAAATCATGCGCCCAATAATCCTCTGTTGCAATGAAACGAGTCCATGACACTGTAAATGATCAGAAATCTTAAGTTGCTTTTTTCTCATTTCCTTAATTACTTGCGAAATTAAAAAGCAGTTTCAGAAGTGAGCTAGTATTACAATGCCACCATTGCATAATTGTGAAAGGAGAGGAGGGAGTGGGGGAAGCGAACGCGACCTTTATCGTGGCGCGAAGCGGATCGCGAACGCGGACCGCCGCAACGCTGGGCACTCTCAAAATTGTATATGTACTTATAAATCCGCCCATTTAACTTGTTCATGGACTTCTTTTTGTCAAATTTAACTGGGTGCACTACCTATGTACATATGTTCACGATTTTGCTTTACTACTGAAGTGTAAAGTTTAACCGCCGGTTTCACCAGCAATTTAACTGGATAATGAGATCTTATTTTCTGTTAATTTCCATATAAAATTCAAAAAATTTAAATAATTGTTTACTTAAATTGCTTTCGAAAAAATTAGCTGTAAAAGTTGGTCTTACTGCTCAACGAGAAATGAAATATAGCAAATGGATTTTATTTCACATTCAATTTAAAAATAACCCAAATTTGCGTTATTTCCGTTTGTGTTATTGAATCCCCCCTCAAATATACCTTCGATATTAGTCCCCAAACTTCCATCCCTATATTTTGGGGCAACAGCCGTGAACTTTGAGAATGCGTTATTTTCTTACCCAACTTTCGTAAAGCATTCCCGCTTACCAGAATCTTAAGGTATTCGCGAGTTTATTTTCCTCTATCCACCTGTTTTTGAAATTGCGTTTTCCTTTTTTTCGCGATATCGCTGCATTATCGCTGGAGTCCTAGTTAACTTCAGGATATACATACATACATATCGACGGTACTTTGGCAAACCCTCGTATCTCAGAAATCACTACTACTTCGTATCTCGTAAAGTTAATTCAAAACAGGGCTTAAAATATTACGATTCTTTATATATTATTCCTAATTAAAGAAATGTACAAAATTTTCATTAAAAAAGTTATTAAAAATTATTTTTCGTTATTAATAGGGAGTTTTTTTTGTTAGGAAGTATTTTGAGATACGAGGTTTTGCCAAAGTACCGTCGATATGGTAAAATATCATCAAATTTAAATTGCTGCGGCCGCCCCAGCAATCAAACATTAACTAGGAAATCAAATATGTGCACATTGTGCAAATATAACGAAAATAGTTTAAACATAAAACATTCATATATTTTTATATACGTCCCACCATTAATAATTTTATTTAACAAATCTGTGTGCAATTACATATTTCAGCGGAGTCTCCCTCTTCTCGTCGTATGCTCCTTGACTATCCTAGTCCATACTTGTACGGCAATCATTATCATTCGTCGCCCAGTGAGGACCTCGTGGCCCTCTGGTTCGGCAGCAATGGCTCAGGTGAGTGCAGTGCAAAATTATCAATTATTTTTATTTTCTTAAGACACGCGTCGGCCAATTGCAAAACTGATTAAAATAATAGTACTGATAAATGGAAATGGAAATGCAAGTCTACGACAGAGCGCCGTCTAGACGCCAATCAACCGAGCGTTGTGACAAATGCATTAGCATGCGTTTGCATACTCGTAAAAGTGTATTAAAACAAATAAATAAATAAATTAAGATTTGAGCTGGTGAGTGGGGAAGTCGCGATAAAAATGTCCCCAAATATGAAATAAATGTCATAGGCAGGTTCTAGCAAGGCGAATATATGTACGTATATACGTACATATCAGGGTTGTTGCGATTATTCGCATTTGCATTCGCAACCGCGGTGCTTCCGCATTAATTTTAACATTCGCATTCGCATTCGCAATAATCTATACAGAGCTTTTCCGAATGCGAATGTTGTGCAAATGCACCGATAAAACATATACATGGCAAACAAAACGACAAATTGCAGGCAATATTTTTTGCCTGTGGTCGTGGGAGTATTTGTGTAATAACAAAACTGGTCAAATGTCATATTTATCAACTTTGATAAATATGTCTTTAGTCATACAAGTTCTAACTTCTACTTGACCTTTGACGTATGTCAAAGAGAACATAGCCTTTTAAAATTTTTTTTCTGTGCTTTAAATACCTGCATTGGTTTCTTTCTTTATTATGATTTTTTGGACCAATCTTAAAAAAACTACTAGACGCAAAAGAAGAAAGTGTGCACTGCACTTCTTAACCAAATTTTCGTGATTTGTTTTTGATGTTACATAAATTTCAAATGGGGCTCTTTGGAGAATTCATTTTTAGCAAAAATTTTAAAAACAATAATTTTGTTTACTTTTCGGGCAATTTTTTTCATAGGAATATACATTGGTTCCTTGGCTAAAAACATCTGTGTAGGGATACCATATCGATATTTTTGCCATTCGATACCGATACTTTTT
>NW_023464303.1:0-11294 GCF_013731165.1 Rhagoletis pomonella
GTTTACACGGGGGCGTGGTGGAATTACGCTCCGGTGTAAATATAGCAGAAAGAAATAAATAGAACCAAGATATTGTGATTTTAGTTTTAATTCAATACAGGGTCAATTTATTTCAATATATATATATATCTGTGGGTATAACAAAATATTTAAATACCTTTGGACTGGAGTGGCCTGGTAGCTGCTGTGTGCTCGTTGAACTGCTAAAACCGAAGTGAAGTACTGGACGTGCGGGGTTTTTAATCGGACCGCCGGACAACCGATGTTAAGGGGAAACTTAACGAAGGTTTATTGTCCGGCGGGAAACTTTAGTTAACGGCGCGAATTAATATTAGTACGTGTGCACATGTATGTGTGTGTACATATGCACATATGCCAACATTAGGGCGGGTCGAAAAAATATAGAAATATTTAGGGTGAAGGCCTAAACATACCGGCCCCCTTGCGGCAAGCAACATCCAAAATTTATGCAGCAACTACCAGATCAACTATTAACATGTCCAAACAAAATATTATAAAAATTCATAAAAAATGTGTTTCTCTGGTTTCGTTGGAGAGGAGCCAGATTCCTCGTTCGTCGTCCCGCATCGTTTCACTTGCGTTCTCCTCGAATCTAAGTTGCTGCTTGAGGGAAAGAGATGTAAAATATAAGAGTAAAGATACGTGGACATTTTCAAGTGCACTTTTATTAAGAAGAAAGATTCATAAAAATAAATTTCAAAAAATTCATATGTAGAAATTCATTCAATCAGAACAGTTATAAATATAAATGTATTTGTTTATGTTTATGCTCTGGTAACGCCAGAGAGTACCCATCCGAAGATGGTGCTCTGAGCTAGCAGAGGCCCAAAGGAATTTGGAAGTATACCCGGCAGGATTACGTCGGCGTAAACGTCAATGCCAAGGACTAGGCGAATGGGAGTCGAACTATAGAAGTGTGGGTCGGCCAACCGAATGTGCTGGTATGCTGTGGCGACGGCAGGATCTACGTTGCTGGCTGGCGATACGCGGTGGTAGTTCCTTTTAACCGTCGCGTGGGTCGCAATACGTTTATTGTCGCCGTGCTTTCCTCGAAGGCATAAGACGCAACCCGTTTGATTTCCGACCCGTGTCTGTTCCAGCCTCAACTCCCGAGCTAGGTCCGCTGAGATTATCGTGGTGGCGCAGCAACTATCGATGAGAGCGCGGACTAGATGAAGGCGCCCCATCGCCTCGACTTTTACCACTGCTGTCGGCGCAATAGCAATCATAGGGCTCAATGTTGGACCCGCGATAGCGTGTTGTCCCAGGAGCCCGTTGCGGAACATGTTGGATGTGGCTACCTGGCGGAACCTAGGAGCAAGCCTATTGTCGTTCTGTCGACGCAGGCGGAAAGGCCTAGTTTCCACTCCGCGCCGTCGCTGAATTCTGCGTGGTGATCCAAGACGCCGTGTGTGCGCGCGGTCTTCTAAGTTGTCGCGTTCATGTTGGAGCAGGGGTCGAAAAGACCTGGTTTCCGATCCCCCATTCATGGCCGGGCGAAGAGGCCTAGTCTCCGCTCCGGACCCACATAAGTCGCTCTGTTCATTTTCTGGACGAAGAGGCCTAGTCTCCGTTCCAGAGTCAGAGGCGCAAATGGAAATCGCACAATCAGCGTTCTCTTCTTCCTCTACTTGAACGCTCCACGGCTTGCTGGTTTCATTCTCTGACCTCCATGAGTCTCTATGTTCATCGATATGGAGGGTAGAATGGTGCTTCTCGTTGCATTGACGGCATCTCGCCTCGCTAGTACAATTGTCGGTTTTGTGGTCCATAGAAAGACAGTTGCCGCAGAAATGTCCTAGCAGCGCCTCCCGTAGCCTCTCTTCTGGTGTCTTGGCACGATAAATTGGGCACAGACGAATTGGGTGTTTCCCTTCACACAATCGGCACGCCAAACCAAAACGTTGAGGGTTCTGTATGGCCTTCTGTTTTAATGTGCTGAAGCGACCCATTTTTTCCTGAAATATTTCCTGCTTTAATTTTGTTTTTCAACTTGTTCGCAGTTGATTACCTTTTTTTATTGTTGGGTGGCGAGTGAATAAGATAGGAATTATTTAAGCATTTGCCATAAAAAAAATCGTTTGTTAATTGCAACAAGATTGGTCAGTCTGAACGTGGCATTATTTTCTACCAATTGCCCTTCTCCAACTAACGCGTGTAAATATGGCTTAATCCAAGTTTGCAACCCACGAAAATGACAAGTGGATCGCACACATGCCATACACTCCATTGTGCAGGGATGCATGGGCAGGGTTAAATTTTATCACACCGAAAATTGTAAGTTGCATTTATGGTGTTTGGAAGTGCCAATATTAAGTGCTCTTATGAAAAAGATCCTTTCCGTTAATGACTTGATCTACTAATATTCGTAATTAGCAATTCAACTTCATTGCATGGAGTTGTCGACAACGTATTAAATTACACTCGGAGTTTTTAGCCATTCTCGCAACCCTACAACTAGCCTGCCACCCCAAAAAAAAAGTTCGGATGCCACTGTAGGTGATACTCGGCTAAAAACAGGGTAGCTCATATGCAGCAGAATTCATAAGTTGAATTTCAAATTTTATTACAAAATGTCTTATTTCCTTTTGAATTTTACATAAAAATATGAGAAATTTAGTTAGTGCATTGATATTTCCTCATGACACTGCCTCTTTGAGTGTGTAAAATGTATTTATGTTAGCAAAGCTAACGATTAAGAATGATTGATCGAATGGTGCGATGGTATGCATCAACATATGTTTTTTCCATTTGTGGAACGTATGTATATGTGAATTTATACAACCGTACTAGGACGTCACTACGTTCTGATATGGGTTTAGTACGTTTTAGAAAAGTGTTTAATCTACTCCTCTAGTTCGTTTTATTAAAAAATCTACTCTATAATAAAGTTTTGATTCATGTTAATATTTAGGTATGGATGACGATGATCTTACTGAAAATGAGTCACTACATTGACAATATTTAAATATTCTGTCTATATATGTATGTATAAATAAATTAAAATTGGAAAGAGCTGATTACTGTTTAAGTTAAGTTTATTACTTTGATCATTATGTGAAATATTCCAATTTTGTGATATTGCGAATGTGAAAAAAGATGAAACCCGGCTACTACGAAAATTGGTTTTTACTCCAATTGTTAGAGTGGTGCGTACTAAATAATTTCATAAGTCCAAGCCCTGTTTCACAAATAGGACAATTAAGAAAATTCATTCATTTCATTGGAAGAATGGGATGGAAAGTACATTCATACACGAGGGAATTACGCAATCGCAGGTAACAAGGTTGTAGAGGTTGTAAAAATTAGTAAATTTAATTTGTAATTAACACTAATATTTTTCCTTTTCAGACTCCAAGCAGATTCAAGTTTACTTTTTCCTTCATCTCCATTCAAGCCGGTTGTGAGTTCTGAATGTGAATTTGCGCCAAATTCAAATAAAATAGTTCTATATCCTTAAATCGGCAACAATTAAGATATTTTTTTAAATTAACTCTTCAGTTCCTACTCAAACGCAAATAGGATAAAATGAAGCCACAATACAAAGTTGCCGACATCAACCTTGCTGAGTATGGTCGCAAAGCCATCATAATCGCGGAGAATGAAATGCCTGGCCTAATGGCCATTCGTAAGAAGTATGGACCACAAAAGGTTTTAAAGGGTGCACGTATTGCTGGCTGTCTCCATATGACAGTACAAACCGCCGTATTGGTAGAGACACTCGTGGAGCTGGGCGCAGAAGTTCAATGGTCAAGCTGTAATATATATTCAGTACACAAGATCATGCAGCTGCAGCTATCGCGAAGACTGGCGTACCAGTTTATGCCTGGAAGGGTGAGACCGATGAGGAATACTTATGGTGCATTGAGCAGACTCTGGTATTCGCTGATGATAAGCCATTGAATTTGATTCTCGATGACGGGGGCGATTTAACTAACTTGGTGCACGAAAAGTTCCCACAGTACCTTAAAGACATCAAGGGCTTGAGCGAAGAAACCACAACCGGTGTACATAATTCGTACAAAATGATGAAGGAAGGTCGACTAGGTGTTCCTGCCATCAATGTTAACGACTCGGTGACGAAGAGCAAATTCGATAATCTATACGGTTGTCGCGAATCGCTAATTGATGGTATTAAGCGTGCCACAGACGTCATGATCGCTGGAAAAGTATGCTGCGTTGCCGGCTACGGTGATGTCGGCAAAGGTTGCGCACAAGCGTTGCGTGGCTTTGGCGGACGTGTTATTGTCACGGAAATCGATCCCATAATCGCTTTGCAGGCTGCAATGGAAGGCTATGAAGTTACCACAATGGAAGAGGCATGCAAGGAAGCGACTATTTTTGTAACCACCACTGGCTGCAAGGACATCATCACTGGCGCTCACTTCCTACACATGCCCGACGATGCGATCGTTTGCAACATTGGTCATTTCGATTGTGAAATTGATGTAGCTTGGATTAATGCCAATGCCAAGGAGAAGATAAATGTTAAGCCACAAGTGGACCGTTATACACTCTCCAATGGACGTCATATTATTTTGCTCGCCGAAGGACGATTGGTAAATTAGGGTTGCGCGCACGGTCACTCCAGCTTCGTGATGTCCAATTCGTTCAGTAATCAAGTGCTAGCACAAATTGAATTGTGGACTAAAGCTGAAAAGTACAACGTCGATGTGCATATGTTGCCCAAAATACTCGACGAAGAAGTGGCCAGCCTGCATTTGGAGAAATTGGGCGTAAAATTGACAAAATTGTCCGATGACCAATCCAAATATTTGGGTGTGCCGAAGTCTGGTCCATTTAAGCCCGACCATTACAGATACTAAGGAGACAGTGTAGATTTTATCACAAAGGTAAAAATATTATTATTGATATATATTTTTGGTGATACCTATTTGCTTTTGTTGTAATTTTTGATTTAATAAAACTCATGAGAAGAAATAAAGTGGATGAAAACGGTAATGTTATACTATCGTGTGAAGGCATTGAATATCAAAATTAACAAAAATAATATTTTAAGTATGAGATTAAATAAAAATATTTACTCTTAAAAACAGTAAATGCTGCATTTAGACAGTAAAAAAAACATGCATAGTTAATTTAAAACGTCGAAGCCAACGGGAGTATTTAGCTTGTAAGCTTATGGTAGCAACTATTTATTGACGTATAGCACACAAACAGATATTAACCCTAAGTAGTAGGGAAGTAGCAAATTCGGGCTGGGAACATTTTTTGTCAGCAAGAGTTTGTGAGTAGGATTGGGGCCCACGGTTGCCTTTTGTCAACAATAATTTGCATCAACAAGTTCGTTAAATTAAAAAAAAATGTACGATCTTGCTGCGATTTACTAATGAGAGATGTATGTAAATATTTTTTTGTTTTACTTAATTAATTTAACTAATTCCACTGATTTGAAAGGTATTGGTCTGAAAAGCATTGTTCGTAGTCAAAACGCAATCGACGAAATAAAATACGTATAGATTCCGGATTGTTCCTCACTGGAAGTAATTAAAAAAGTTATAATGTTCGAAATGCAGCCGTGGACGCCAATTTAACTGTGGTCAATTACACAGAATCTGTATAATCAAAATGTGGTTTTAAGGGTGTTTATTTAATGGTGTAGGTTCCAGTCCGGCGTGCGGGTCCCCAGTCCAGCTGACGGTTCTCTTCGTATCCTGGTTTTCAGTTACTTCCATCTTCATCCTTGTTGGAAATGTCGTTGGTCTGGTAACAAAGTTTTATGTTTTTTACCCCTTTTTTTTTGTTGTTAACCGTTTATTTGAGACTAATCGATTTGTGTTTTTTATCAGGGATTGCTGACATAACGCCGCTGCGTATCGTTCGATCAAGAAAAAAAAAGAAGCTGATTGGCAATTTTACTCACCGAACCCTTTTGGAACCGAAGATATGTGAGTTTTTAAATATTTTTATTATTATTTTAAATTGTTCCTTTCGGGGCGGGTCTTCTGAGGCGGAGTAGTTCGCTACCTCTGCAGTTATTTTTAATTATTTATTCAGATCTGAGGATGGTCGTTTTTGTGTAGCCAGATCAACCCGGGATAATTCGGGTAAGAACCATCACCGCAAATACAAAAAAAAAACAAAAGATACTCCTTGGTACACTAAAACAAGTACTCTAAAAAAGTTAGCCATGGAATCCCTCCTATTACCTAGAAGTGGACTGTTGTGGTAAAAGGAAGTGGAATATAATAAAGGCGATGAAGGGTAATTTATGAGGCGGTTGTTGGCTCCGAGTTTCCATCGTTGTATGGCGGGAGCAGAACCAACTTCACTAGGGGTCTAGTGACTTGACCTTTCTCCGTCTGGATGTCCACTACGCGCACTCTGCCATCGGTACCGGGGTGTAAGTTGACAACTCGCCCCAACCTCCATTCAGTTGGGGGTAGATTGTCTTCCCTGATAACTACAAGATCACCTTTTTTCATATTCTCCTTGGGGTGCTTCCATTTAATTCGCTTTTGTAGTTCGGCTAAGTACTCCACTTTCCATCGCCTGCAAAACATCTGGTGCAGTGCTTTTAGTTTTTGCCATCGATTGACGATGGAGGCAGGGTTCTCATTCACATCAGGTTCTGGCAGAGCCAGAAGATGTCCACCAGTGAGAAAATGGCCTGGAGTAAGCGGCTCCAGATCATTTGGCTCATTTGAAGAGGGACTCAATGGTCGGGAATTGAGGCATGCCTCAATCCGGCATAAAAGCGTACTGAGCTCTTCAAAGGTGTATTTGTGAGCGGACGCCACCTTTTCAAAGTGGCCTTTAAAGCTTTTTACACCTGCCTCCCAGAGTCCTCCCATGTGAGGAGCGGCAGCAGGTATAAAATGCCATGTAAGTGTTTGATGGTTGTATTTAGAAGTCGTTTTGTCTCGCGCGTCCGACAAGAAAGCTTTGAATTCGGATCGTAAAGAACGCGAAGCTCCGACAAAATTTGTGCCATTGTCGGAGTAGACATTTTTCGGGCATCCTCTTCTAGACACAAATCGAGCAAATGCTGCTAGAAAGGATGGGGTACTAAGATCACTCGTAGCTTCTAAATGAATCGCTTTAGTAGTGAAACAAACGAACAGGCAAACATAACCTTTGGATATTCGACAACCTCTGCCGCGGTAGCTTTTGATCTCAAAGGGTCCGGTAAAGTCTACTCCCGTATTCGTGAACGCGCGCGTAAACGTAGTGCGTTCCTGAGGAAGAGTTCCCATAATTTGCATCTGAGATCGTTTTTTGTAGATGGTACAAATTTTACAGTTGTGGGTGGTAGACCTAATCATGTTTTTTACTCTGGGAATCCAGTACTGGGTACGGATAAGGCGCAGCATGAGTTGATTTTCTCCGTGCAAGGAGACTTGGTGGATCAACAAGACGATAAGACGAGACAATCTGCAATTATACGGGATAATGATTGGGTGTCGCTCATTATATGCTAAGTCCTGGGATGCTCCGAGGCGACCTCCAGCCCTGATGATGTCGTGCTTGTCGACGAATGGATTAAGCGGAAGGATTTCACTCTTTGCATCGATGGGTTTTCTAGATTTCAGATTCCTGTATTCATCACCGTAGTATTGCTTTTGGTAGATTTTTATCAAGACCTGTGTCGTTGTCTTAATTTCATCTGATGAAATTAAATAAGAATTTTCTTGAAATAAAGCTTTTGTTTTCGGGTGAGTTCTTCGGTAGAATCTCATGACATATGCTAACACTCTCAAAGCTCTCGGTAGATCTGAAAACCGGTCAAGAATATCGATATCATTTACTTTTGTTGATGCATAAGCGTGTGCTCTTTTTTCTTCAACTTCTGTGTGATAGTTAATTTCTTGAGCAGGCCATTTAGAGTTGTCTTCTTGCAACCAAGAAGGTCCCTGCCACCACAAAAAATTGGTCACCAACTCTGACGCAGCCAATCCTCTGCTAGCCAAGTCGGCTGGATTCGAAGCCGAGTCTACATGTAACCAGTCCCTGTTACCGACTTTTTCTACTATTTTCGTAATTCGGTGTGCGACAAAAGTTGACCAAGAACAAGGCGGCTTTCGTATCCATGCGAGTACGATGGTCGAATCTGTCCAAAGATATGTTTTCACTTGCCCTAGGTTGAGGTTGTTGATTACGGATTCTATGATTTCCGCGAGCAGTACGGCTCCGCACAGCTCTAGTCGTGGTAGCGATATTGTTTTGACAGGAGCTACTTTGGTTTTTGCCAAAAGAAGGTTGACTAAAACTTTGTCATCTCTTTTGACGCGCATGTATGCAGTAGCCGCATATGCTTTCTACGATGCCTCGCAGAAACCATGTATCTCGATGTCATCTCCTGGTGCGAAGTGTACCCATCGAAGTATTCTAATATTGTCTATTTCATGGTAATGTTTGGTAAAATTCTGCCATCGTTCCATAGTAGTAGAAGACACAGTCTCATCCCAGTCTGTGCTTTCTAGCCAAATACTCTGCATGATTATTTTGGCCACGACGACTATTGGAGCAAGCCATCCTAGCGGATCAAATAGCTTGGCGATAGCTGATAGTATCGCCCTTTTTGTAAGTGTCTCGCGATCCTCCAATGGTCTTGCCATGAAATAGAATAGATCGGTATGGGCATTCCATCTTATGCCAAGAGCCTTAACCGTGCTGGTTTCTTCGAATGCCAAAAAGTCTTCACTGAGTAAGTCCGTTTTTGGGATGCCCTTTAGAATTTCTGCACAGTTTGAGGTCCATTTCCTTAGCGGAAAACCGGCTGACCGTAGTACTTCAGAGATTTCATCTCTTGCTTTTACGGTAGAGTCGATGCTATGTCCTCCAGCTAGCACGTCATCCACATACATGCATTTCCGTAGTATGTTAGATGCTATTGGGGAAGAGCTTTCTACATCGTCAGCCAGTTGTAGTAGTGTCCTTATCGCGAGGTAAGGAGCACAATTAATCCCGAAAGTGACAGTCTTTAATTCGTATAGACTGACAGGTTCGTTCGGGTTTGTACGGTAAACTATCCGCTGATATTTGGTATGGTTGCTATCCACCCAAATTTGTCGGTACATCTTCTCGATGTCACTATTAAAAACGTATCTGTATAACCTCCAGCGGAGTATAAGGATCGGAAGATCTGCTTGGAGAACTGGACCTGTGAGAAGTACATCGTTCAGACTTGTGCCATTAGCCGTTGGACTTGAGGCATTAAAGACGACTCGAACGTTGGTGGAGGTACTTTCTGCCTTTATGACAGCGTGGTGAGGCAAAAAGTAGTTATCGGAGGAGTCTGCTGAAATACTATCATTTATTCTGGACATGTGTCCTAATGATTCATATTCAACTAGTACCCTATTATACCCTTTTTGTAGGACGGTATCCTTTGCAAGCCGTGTCTCATTCCGGAAGAACTGAGAGCATGCTTTTTTAAGAGAAGGGCCTAGGCAGATGTTTGCGGGAAATTCCTGCCTAAATGGTAGCGAGACTACGTATTTTCCGTCTTCTCGTCTACGAGTTGTCTTCCGATAAAGTTCATCACAGTATTTGTCGTCTTCGTTCAAGCTTTTGTCTTTTGGTATGTCTTCTAGTTCCCAGAATGCAGTAAGTTGTTTATCCAAGGCAACTTCACTGTAATACGAAACTACATTGTTGGTTGGATTGGGTGCATCTGTGCTACCGGTTAATATCCAACCGAACACGGTTTCTTGGGCGAGAAGTGTACCGAGTACATTTTCCTTCAGCCGCATAAAATAATTTGGGGATAAATATCTCCGCCAAGTACGAGGTCTACTTCTTCATTAACGTAGAACCGTTTATCAGCTAGAACAAGACCTGGAAATGTCTGCATAGTCATGGCGCTGATATGACAGGATGGTAGATTTCCGGTTAGTTTTGTTAGGACGAGCACCGTTGCATGCAGGCTGAACAATGGATCAACTGGGGATCGAAGTTCTATGCTGCATGCCTCTTTGACCTGCGCAGAGGTTGCATTCGTAATGCCCGAGACTTGGGCATGCATCCTCTTAGCTGGCAGGTTGATTCTGCGTTTGAGTCGTTCTGTTATGAACGAACACTCAGAACCAGAATCAATAAGTGCTCGAGCAGAAAAATCTGTGCCATTGAGACGTATATTTACGCGAGCTGTTCCTAGGAGCACACCTGAATTCGTGTTAGCAAAACAAGACTTAACGTTTTTGATTTTATTGTTATGAGTTCTATTATTAAAGCTGCGCTTTGCTTGAGCCTGTTGAGAGGATGATGCAGTGTTATTGACAGGTCCAGTCGGCGTGCGAGCCGCTGCTGCCTTTTGCACATTTGTCTGAATGTGCAGGAGCGAGTGATGTCGCGAGTGGCACGTGCTGCAATTAAAGGGGCTTGTGCAACTTGTCACGGTATGTGCAGCACTCAAACAATTCAGGCAACTGTTGTTGCTCTTTAAGAAATTAAACCTCTCATCAGGCGTAAGTTTCAAAAATTTGGAACAGCGGCGCAGTTTGTGCTCATTCGTTTGGCACATTGTGCAAGTGAACTTGGTCACGCTTGCTTGGAATGCACCAAGTCTTTTGGTATGGGCTTCTGAAGGGTTTTTGGTGTTTTGCGGCTTTGGCGCTTTAACCGCTTTTGTACCCTTTAAGCCTGTCAGGGTTTCCAGGGTTTGAAACCTGTTAGATAGGAACTTGTCCATATCTTCCCACTTCGGTAAGGCGCCTGTGTGGTCTATGGTTTGCTCCCATAGAGCCAAAGTACTGTCAGGCAGTTTAGTAGAGCAAAGATATACAATAATTGCGTCCCAATTTGAAATGTCAATTTGATGACTTTGTAGGGATGACAAGCAATTGTTAATATCGCGCTGCAATCTTTTTATTGAGCTACCACACTTACTATCAACGGAATTAAGATTAAACAGGATTTTTAATTGTGTATTAACGAGGATACGCTTATTTTCGTATCGCTCACACAAATTGTTCCACGCTGTGGCGAAGCCTTCATTAGTCATAAGGCACTTATTCACAATGTCTTTGGCTTCCCCTCTGGTTTTTTGGTTGAGGTAATAAAGCTTCTCAACTGGAGTAAGCTCCTGATTCGAGATGTAAATGGCCGTGAACATATCTCGAAATGTTGGCCAAGACAGATAATCGCCTTTGAAAACATCGGTATCACATGGTGGAAGGTGAATATTGTGTTTTCGCATGGGCTTCTGTTCTATATCTCGTTCTTCTTTTGCTAGTTTCTCAGCCTGAGCAGCCAAAGACGACATGCAATTTACATAACTAGCAAACGCGCCTCTATTTATTTTTCTGTAT
>NW_023464304.1:0-11294 GCF_013731165.1 Rhagoletis pomonella
AATTAACTATTTTGAAAAACCTAATTTTAAGAGCACATGAAGTGATATTTAATGAATATTAAGTATAAGTTATTTAACCATTGAAAATAAAAGAAGACTGAATGAAGTACAAATAATTAAATGGGAGTTAGAGTTTTTTATTTCTATTAAATGGATAACAAAATATTATTGCGAATTCTTCTGGCGGCATCCTCGTCTTCTGTTTCAATGTTCAGGTTTTCATTGCTTATTTCCGTACTTGAAGCGGTTGCAATTTCTTCAGAAAGTTCCACGCGAAAGTGTTGACAAATATTATGCAAAGCGCAGCAAGCGTTCACAATTTGTGTAGATTTTGCTGGTGAATAATGTAAGCCACGCACAGATAAAAGACAACGAAATCGGCTTTTCAATATTCCAATCGTCCGTTCTACAATATTTCGAGCCTTAGAGTGTATTGTATTGTAGCGAGCTTGTGGTGAACCAGCTTCTGCCATGCGGAAAGGAGACATTAAAAAAGTTTGTAGAGGGTAACCAGCGTCGCCTTTAAGGAATATTTTAAACAATCTATTTTTGTATTAAATACTAATGACCAGTCTTACCTAAAATCCAGGAATTACTCTGTATGTTTCTCTGCAGATGCTCTTTCAAATCGCTTACGTTAAAAACAAAGGAATCGTGATTTGCGCCCGCGTGCCTAGCATCCACATACCGGATAGCCATTTTGTAATCGCAAAGCTTGAAATCGAAATAGATGTCATGACCATTTTCTTTTGAAGTATTATTTGCTTTTTACATTTTCACTTACAATCATGACGTTTAAACTGTAGTAGGCTTTCCTGTTTAGATAAAGATGTTGCATTTCTTTTTTTGGTGAAATGATGCGAACGTGAGTCCCATCGATACAACCCACTACTCCGGGGAATCCGCTTTTTGAATAGAATGCAATTTTTGACGTGTTTTGCTCCTCTTCAGTCATTTGGGTTGTAATCCATTTTCCACAAATATGCTGCTCAATTATATTTAAAACCTCCTTAATAACTACAGATATTGTAGGTTGCGCCAGTCCAACATTAAAATCATTTCCACTGCACTTTTGATAACTGCCGTCAGCAAGGAACCTGAGAGTTGCACATAATTTCAATATGGGAGGTACAGCCGTTCCTCGCACACGTTTCTGGAAATGTTCATCCATCTCGTTTAGCAAAAAGACAAATGCTTCCTTATTTAAACGAAAGTAGCTTATGAATCTGCAAAAAAAAATTATTAAAATGCCATTCAATTGTCGCTACAATTTTTCTTACTTGGTGCTTGGAAGTTCCAAAGGATTCGAGTGATCACGAAGCCTTTTCCGTATGCGCAGCACATCAGTTTTGGGACCAAAATTTTCATTGTTGTAAAATAAATCAACGCTTATGTCCATTTTACTTTTTATTTGAAAAAAAAAACACTCTCTCGTACACCTTAAGTAAAGTATATTGTTTTAATTTTTCGCCACAAAATCATCAGCTGTTTAATTATCTGTCAAATCGTCACTTTTTTAGGTTGGCAACATCAATACAACTTCAACTGAAGTGAGTTGTAATTCGTAATGCCAAAAAAGAGTTAAGTTGTTTTAAAGTTGAGTTGTTTCAATTTCAATTCAACTGAGTTGAGTTGTAAACCGTAATAGGGACTTTAATGTTTCCGCCCACAAGAGTAGAGGGCGTGGCAATTATTCCATCTTTATAAAATTTCATAATTCTCTATTTCTAAGTAAAACTAGAGCGCATGTCAAGTTTCAGTGAAATCGGTGCAGGTGTACTATTATTTCCATCTGCCTCCATATAGTCGAAAAACTGTGCGGCGTGCAGCTCACAAATCTTATGTGGATGACAAGTTCGACCCTGCAATCGACGAAATTGTAACATCCCTAAAGGTAAAAGAAGCAGATAGTTTATTTTCGAGGTTCGATACGATATCGAACATTCCTACCGAGGACTACTCACAAAGGTTTATAACTGTATATACTTAGCCTGTTCCCGTACTTCACAAATCTGATGTGGATGACAAGTTCGACACTGCAATCGACGAAATTGTAAAATCCCTGAAGGTAAAAGAAGCAGATCGTTTATTTTCGAGCTTCGATACGATATCGAACATTCCTACCGAGGAGTACTCACAAAGGTTTATAACTGTATATACTTAAACTATGTTCAAATTTCGCTATACCATGGCAGCCCTACTTTTATGGTTTACAGTTATTTATCGAAGTATTGATTTTTATGGAAAAAGCGCCGCAGGCGAAAATTTGTAATAAAAAATCGCGCGATTTTTTATTAAAAAAATTATTTTCAACTCCTTTTCTGCGGCCTCTTTTCATTACCCATTGGTAATTTACCCACGACAAAGCACCAACCACACACTTCGCTTATTGTTCCAAAGTGTGTTAAGGTAACTGCCTTTATATTACGCTCAGAAGGTATTAAAATTTCACATCGTCCGCCACCGCGTGGGTAGTATCCACGCTGAATCAGGACATAATACTCCAGTCATAGTATCAACCTGGAGCGCTATGCCTACGTTTGTACCTACTACATTCTCCAATTCGGTAGTGCCGCGACCAAACATCAGCACAGGTGACGCAGCTTGCAGTAAGAGTGCCACGCTTGCAGCCGTCCGAGTGTCTACCGTGTTTCGCCCGATTTGATATAACCAGGCTGAAACCCCATTTCAGTTAAGTTCATGCGGTTACCAAAAAGGTGCGGTTACAATCAAAAAAAAATATTGATTTAAAAGTCCCGGGTTGAGCCGATTTGCCCGTATATTCAAGGCTCTTATTGGCTGACAAAGGACACAGCTCAAATTGAGTGCATTACGTAGGATTTGGCCACCGCCTTCCAAAAAGCGACCATCAATTTAAAGAATATCGGCTATAACTTGAATATTTCAAGAAATCCATATATTAAGTCAATCGCGCGGACTGCCGTGCACTGCTTAATTCGGAGTCTGAAAAGAAAAAAAATATTAGTGTTAATTACAAATTAAATTTATTAATTTTTACAACCTCTACAACCTTCTTACCTGCGATTGCGTATCTCCCTCGTATATGAATGTACTTTCCATCCCATTCTTCCAATGAAAAGAATGAATTTTCTTCATTGGCATATGTGTGAAACAGGGCTCAGACTACTCAAATTATTTAGTACGCACCACTCTAACAATTGGGTAAAAACAAATTTTCGTAGTAGCCGGGTGTCATCTTTTTCACATTCGCAATATCACAAAATTGGATTATTTCACATAATGATCAAAGTAATAACCGTTAACTTAAACAGTAATTTTCATTAAGATCATCGTCATCCATACCTAAATATTGACATGAATTAAAACTTTATTATAGGGTAGATTTTCCATAAATGAAAAAAAACATATGTTGATGCATACCATCGCACCATTCGATCAATCATTCTTAGACCCGGTTACTCAATGTCTGGTTAACACTAATCTGCGGTTAAACATCGTTATCGACGTCTTCGACTCCATGAATACAACAGGGAGTCGGTAACGTCGATAACTATGTTTAACCGGAGATTAGTGTTAACCAGACATTGAGTAACCGGCCCTTAATCGTTAGCTTTGCTAACATAAATACATTTTACGCACTTAAAGAGGCATTGTCATGAGGAAATATCAACGCACTAACTTTTTGTAGTTATTTCACATATTTTTACGTAAAATTCAAAAGGGAATAAGACATTTTGTAATAAAATCTGAAATTCAACTTATGAATTCTGCAGCATATGAGCTACCCTGTTTATAGCCGAGTATCACCTACAGTGGCATCCAAATTTTTTTTTTTGGGCGACAGGCTAGTTGTTGGGTTGCGAGAATGGCTAAAAACTCTCCAAGTGTAGATTAATACGTTTTCGACAACTTCATGCAATGAACTTGAACTGCTAATTACGAATATTAGTAGATCAACTCATTAATGGAAATGATCGTTTTCATAACAGCACTTAATATTGGCACTTCCAAACATAATAAATGCAATTTACATTTTTCGATGTGATAAAAATTTAACTTTGCCAATGCATTCATGCATAATGGAATGTATGGCACTTGTGCGATCCACCCTTCATTTTTGTGGGTCGCAAACCGACATTAAGCCGTATTTACACGTCTTAGTTTGTGAAGACAAATAATTGAAAATAATGCGACGTTCACACTGGCCGAAACTTATTTATCTAATAAAGAAAATTACTATGCCAAATACTTAAAGAATTACCGCCTCAATTACTCGCCACCCAACAATAGTTAAATAAATGGTCTCCAATATGAACGGATCGCAAAAATATTGGGTTTGGAGCGGAGACTCGGCCTCTCCGCCCGAACATTGATAGGGGAGCGACCTAAATGGTATCCAATATGAGCGGATGGCAAAAAATATTGAATTTGGAGCCGAGACTCGGCCTCTCCGCCCAAACGTTGACAGGGGATCGAAAACTCTGACTTTCCGACCTTTATTACGACACGAACATCTAAGGATGGCGGGATGGGAAAGCAGGCCTTTCCGACCACGCCATCAAGCGAGACGACATCGCGGAGCGGAAACCAGGCAAACAATACATTCGGGCGCCTACCGCGCCTAACTAAAATATTAATAACGCATTAATATTTATTCTGAATGTATATATTTTACAATTAATGTTTTAGACATATTTATTTTTACCCTTTATTTCTCAATAAAGTGCATTGAAATATGACCACATTTGTACCTTTTTTTCTCTCTTTCCTCTCCCAGCAGTAGGAAGAAGAACGGACATCAACGCGCTGGTCACCGAAGCCATATTTTTTTACAATTTTGAGAAAACTAAAATGAATGTAATTGTAAGCTAACTCCGGTGAGCTTGGTAGCTGCATCGTAGCAAGGTATTTTCCAGATGCTGCGTAACGCAAGGCGGCCGGTATGTTTAGGCTTTCAGCCTAAATTTGACTTGTTTTCGAACAGCCCTAATGCCAGCATATGTACGTGCTTAAGTTTGTATAAGCATATGGCTATGTGTATACACAAACACATACATACGTACATGTATTAATACGCGCGGTTGACCGCCAGATAATGAACTTACGATAAGTTTCCCCTTAACGTCAGTTACTGTCCGGCGGTCCGAGTTAAGGTCCCGTAAACCTTTTACTTCACTTCGGTTTAGAAGATCAACGCGAGCGCAGCAGCTACCAGGCCACTCCCGTCCAAAGATATTTAAATATTTTGTTACCCCAACTTATATATGCACATATTGAAATAAATTGACCCTGTATAGCATTAATCACTAAAATCGAAATATCTTTGTTTTTTTTTTTATTTCTTTCTGCTATATTTACACCGGAGCGTGATCCCCAATCGCCCCCGTGTAAACAAAATTCTCAATTATAAAAATATATCTTTTAAACATCGTTTTGCATATAAATATTTGCCAATTGTACCTTCTAAGCGTTTGCCAATCCTGCCTTTAAAAATGAGAAACCTAATTGGTTCTGCCACTGATGGAGCCAATGTTATGGCTGGAGGCTTGGGCGGGCTGAAAACATTATTGAGTGCAGAAACCGATTTATTTTATATAAAGTACACATGCCACTCACTACATCTTTGCTCAAGCTACGCTTGTAAAAAATTGCCGAAAAGCATTGAGACACTGTGCCGCAACATATATAGTTTCTTTTCCCATAGTCCAAAGAGGATACATGAACTGAACTACTGTTCGGTAAAACCCCACAAAATCTTGGGAAAATCTCAAACACGATGGCTTTCGCTAGGAAGCGTTGTGCTAAGAATAGTGAGCAGTGGGATAGTTTGAAACTTTATTTTATTTCCTGCTTTTACGAAGGTCTGCAGATCTGGCAGAAGGAATGTGTTGCAAAACCAAATGCTATATTTTATTTCTATCGTATATTTTGCTCACAATTAACAATCTTAACAAAGAGTTCTAAGATCTAAGCTCTCGTTTGCCATACTTATATGCAACTATCAAAGCACATTATCTCTTAATTTTGAGTAACTTTATTAAAAAAGATGCGATCAGTAACAATATTAATATTGATTTTAAAAATTAAAATAATCATAGAATCGGCGGGGCGTACTTTTTGCCGTAGACTCTTCAATTCCATCTGAAGAGGTTAATCTTTCACACATTGAATCCGCAGAATTCAAATGCTTTCGTACACAGGTTGGAAGGGGGTTTACTTACTTATCTCTATGCTATATTTCTCCCCGATCTGATTCTTCCGTGTATTCACAACATGTTTCTTTACTGAAATCAATTAATTCAATGATTAAACCCTCTGATTCAATGATTGTGTTGGGTGACTTTAATCTACCAAATGTATCATGGAACATCATTGACAATGATGTCGTACCTTTCTCGTCTAGTGCGTGCAACAACGTATTTTTTGAGGAGATGGCTGAACTCTGCCTAAATCAAGTTAATTTACTTCGCAATAAGTTTGGCAAAGTATTAGATCTTGTTTATGTTGATGATGCATCTAAGTCCGCTGTAAATAAATGTGACCCACTAGTTTTGCCCGAAGATGTCTACCACCCTGCTATTGAGATATCTTACGAAATTATAAACGATGGTCAAAATCGTGGTATCCAAACATACGAACCAAATATTCGCTTTGATTTTTCGAAAGCCAACTTAAAAAAAATTATTAAATAATTGTCTAAATTGTCGTGGCCTATATACAAAGAAAAGGTTGAGCAAAGCGTTACACATTTTAATTTTACTGTACATCAATTATTTGAAAAGTATGTGCCGAAACGCATGTGTGTTCCTGAAGAACAAACTCAGTTATGGTTCACTAAAGAACTGAAATATTTGAAAAACAGAAAGTCACGTTATTTCAGATTACAAAAAATACCGGTTTACACTCATTTTATGTAAAATACTCACTATTGCGTCACAAGTTCTTTGAACTAAATAAAAAGTGTTATAAAGCTTACTTGTGTAAAATCAAACGACGTATAATATATAACCCCAAATCGTTTTATGATTTCGCAAACTCCAAGCGAAATGTACGTGGGTTTCCTGCTGCCATGAAGTATCAAAATACCGTCTCTAGTGATAATCAAACAATTTCTAACATGTTCGCTCAGTTTTTTAAATCCAATTACTCCATAAACTCCCAAGCATACTTTGACTATTCTTTTAAACTGAGTCCAATTAACTCAATACATACCCCAATAATATCTCCCGATAATGTATTAGTTTACCTGAAGTCCTTAAAGCAGTCTTTTAGTTATGGTCCTGCCCAGATCCCAACTTGTTTTCTTGTGTTCTGATCATTTCTATGAGCCGTTAACAGCCTTATTTAATTTTTCTCTTAAAGAAAGCATCTTTCCAACTGTATGGAAGGAATCGTTCATAACCCCGCTTCACAAAAGCGGTAGCAGGTCCTCGGTGGAGAACTATCGAGGCATAGCTAAGCTCTCTGCAATTTCTAAATTATTTGAAGCAATTATTACAAATAAGTTGACGCATTCTATCTCCTCTACAATTTCGTACTGTCAACATGGGTTTTGCAAAGGCAAATCAACTTCAACAAATTTACTTGAGTTCACAACCTATATCTCAAAAGCGTTTAGTGAAAACAAAAATGTGGATGTTATATATACCGACTTCGGTAAAGCATTTGACAAAGTATGTTGCTCATAAACAGGCATGGGCAGAGAACGAGCACACGCTCAAACGCACACGCGTGTACATATACAAGCAAGAGCGTAACGATGAGAACGCGCAGTGCTGCCGTTTGCTGATTTTCGAGCGAAGTGAAAACACATAAAAAGTTAAGTGTTTCGGAGTGATTGGGGAGGAAAAGCGAAGTGATTATCGTAGTGACGATTATCAAGAAAAATTAGGTGTGGGGATTTTTCTATTTAGTGTATTTATCAGGGTTAATCGATTATTTTTGATGTGTATACATCTTCGGTTTCGGTAGGGGTAAAATTTGCGAAGCTGAAACGCATATTCCAGCACAAAATTTCGAAGGGCTTAGCATGTGTATTTCAGCATAAAATTTTCATTTTCATTAGAAGCACCCTGTGTTTGCTTGCCAAATGGTTGCATACATTTAGGCATATGCATAGTAAGAGGAAATGCGCTCCAATTGATTATTACTTCCGATTATTTAAACTCCGTACATGCATTTTGATATTCGTAGATGGTTTAGTTGTCTATTTGGATAAAAAAGCAAGACGAAAATTTTAAAAAATACTGAAATCATTTAAAAAAGCATCGGGTAAAATCCTGCAACATGAACTGCATTTACATGAACCACAGATTATATCCCGAAAAAAAAAATAAATTTAGGAATATATACAAATAGAAATGCTAAAACTAAAAGCTCAAAAACAATAACTGATGCGGTGTTTCCAAGATATTTCAACGCCCTTGAGTGACAAGTATATACAAGTATATTTTATCAATCATACCGATAATTTTATGTATTATAATAATTAAAAATGAAAATGAATAAAAAAATTAAATCAGCAAAATGAATAAAATTAAGTGAAATTAATGTTTAATTTCTAACCTAACCTACATTTGTATGTATGTAACTGAATCACCTAATAAAAGCTTTACATATAAAAAGATTATCCTAATTTTCGAGCTTAATTCCCTAATCTTTTATTAGAAAAAGAGATTAGCCATGCAAAATTATAATTAAAAATATCTTAGATTAAACCGATAACTTTTTGGTGTCCAAAATAGTTTTATCGATTATAAGTGCGAAGAAGAGGAGGAATGTCAAATGTTAAAGTAAACAAAAATTGACCCTAGTAAGGAAAATAGGTTTGTAAAGGTATTTTTAATAAAATATTCAGTTAAAATATATTTAAATGGCATAATATGTGTTGCAGAAAAAAGTGACCACGGTGGCACAGAGAAGAAGTTTAACTTTTCCTCGAGTTGTGTGAATAGCAAGCACAACCAATTTGACAAGCACAACGAGCTTTGATTAAATTATATTTATATGTAAACGTACTTTTATGCTTTGCCGTTTGCATATGTTTACACATCAAATTTCATGAGTACCTAGTACTACCGCTTTTTTTATCACAGAAAAAGTAATCTTTAACGTTTATAAATTTATCATTTATTGTGTTTCTGTGCAAATTTGGTGCTGGAATATCTTTAAAATCACGATGTCTCAAACGTTGTGGAAATACAGAACAAAATTACAGTTAATTGATGACGAAAACACTTAAATATAATTAATCGATGTTTTATTTTCGATTCAACTAAATTCTAGTAGAGAGCAATCTGGAATTATTTTATAATTAAATTTAAAAATAGTAAAATACCCACAAAGCCCTAAAAAATATTTAGACAAAAATATTAACACATTTTTAGTTTATTAAGATAATGTGGCATTTATTTAAATTGTTCACGCTTCACTTTTAGTAATAAGTCTGTAGTCATTAAATGCAATTTTACATTAAATGATGAAATTACATTGATTCTAATTAAATTTTATCACATTTAATTAAGCAATACACACAAGTAAATACTTTTTGTACTTGGTATTTAATTAAAGTATTTCAATAAACATGTAAGTTAATCTCTCGTGTCGCGAGAGATATAAAAAATTAAAGGTGCGGCGAACCCACTGTTCGCCGATACTATTCAAACCGTAATTAAAAGACGGACAACTCGAGTTGAGCTTATCACAATTTATTACGTGTCGCTTGCACGTCCCAAAATTAACTGCCTAAAACATATGAATTGACTTACTGGCTAACCTCCTTCTCCTAACTACTTATGCTAAGGTTGCAGTTCCCACATTTCGCAAGTTGGGGCTTGCGCGTGCAGACAGGAATTGCTTATATTGCAATTCCCATGATTTCAATAATTCCGATACTTGACCTGATCGGTGGTTGCGCGTGTGCCGCGTCAGCAAAGTTAGTAAGTGCAACAATATGGTCACATGCCTGGCAACGTGAGTAAAGGGTGCGCCATTGATCGGTATTGGTATTACAGGTAAGATAACTCCTCCCCCTTTAAAGATCTAGGTCCCGTAGATTGAAAGTTGAAAATCGTGAGGGGGTAAAATTTTGCAGTGAGTTATTTCGGCTTTCCGATGTTATGTTGGCCCTGATCGCTGTAACTGGTAGGCTATTATCTACGCAATATAGTTCGGGTGCGGATTTTCCTTTGATGATTTTGTTAACGCTGACATTTCCTGTCCAATGTGAAGGAATCTGGACCGGTGGCAGATCTAGTCTTTCGGTGTAGCATCTCCTCAGCAGGCCGGCAATGAATAGTATTGCAAGGATTGAAATGGCTTCTGTAATGAGGGAAAAATTTATCTTTTCATTAACATACCCCAAATATTTTACGTTCTTCATCGTGATGTCGTGGACATATTCCAAGTTTATCCTCGTGGTGTGATTCTTTACGTTAGATAGTATAGATGGCAGGGCATGCGTTGTAACCGCCTCGCTGCTAGAGAACTCTTGGTCACCGATTCTAACTGTTTCATTATTCAATTGGATGACATATGTGCCGTTTATTACCTCTGAACCATTATTGCTCCTGATTTTGCCTTGGTAGTTGGAGATGAAAATGGTGTTCTCGTTTATTAATTCTATATGTGTGTCATTTCGCCTCTTGAATTGGCAACTAGCTTCTCCTCCTTTTAGCAATCATGGTAAGCAGTCGCTCTCCTCCAATTTGATCAAGGATTCTGCTTTACATACTGTGGTTGAGCTGATCATTAAACAATCCTTCGTCAATCCGTATCTTTCTTTCTGATTGACGAGCATCCTGTCGAATTGTAGGTCAAGCTGTTTGCCTTCGTAGATTCCGGCGCGAGTAATGAGGAGATTATATTTGCTAACCGTAACTTTGGGCATTGAGAGGACATAGATGAGTAGTATCCCGTTTGTAAGTACAGATGGTTCGCCATATTCGATTGCTTCGATGACATTTTGATATGGAAGAGTTTCTATTTCTGATAAGATCTGGTTGACTTCGCCTGTGTCGAGTAAATTGGTATTGACAATTCCGTGTTTTGCTAGTTGGCATGCCCGCACTATCTCATTCGAACTAGCAGGATGTTGTGAAGTGCGCTTTGTTCGAGCTCTATTGATTCGGTTTCCTTCGCTACGTAATTGGTGCGGTCCACCACTTCGTCGATTTTCTTCAGGACTTCTTGCGTAGTTGTGAATAGTTTTTTATTGATTTTGTATTGGTGGTTATTGTTTTCGATGACCTCGTTTTGACTGTTGAAGATATTATTCCAGTCAGTTGCGTCAGGTGATCCTGCCAGCCATTTCC
>NW_023464305.1:0-11293 GCF_013731165.1 Rhagoletis pomonella
AATTAACTATTTTGAAAAACCTAATTTTAAGAGCACATGAAGTGATATTTAATGAATATTAAGTATAAGTTATTTAACCATTGAAAATAAAAGAAGACTGAATGAAGTACAAATAATTAAATGGGAGTTAGAGTTTTTTATTTCTATTAAATGGATAACAAAATATTATTGCGAATTCTTCTGGCGGCATCCTCGTCTTCTGTTTCAATGTTCAGGTTTTCATTGCTTATTTCCGTACTTGAAGCGGTTGCAATTTCTTCAGAAAGTTCCACGCGAAAGTGTTGACAAATATTATGCAAAGCGCAGCAAGCGTTCACAATTTGTGTAGATTTTGCTGGTGAATAATGTAAGCCACGCACAGATAAAAGACAACGAAATCGGCTTTTCAATATTCCAATCGTCCGTTCTACAATATTTCGAGCCTTAGAGTGTATTGTATTGTAGCGAGCTTGTGGTGAACCAGCTTCTGCCATGCGGAAAGGAGACATTAAAAAAGTTTGTAGAGGGTAACCAGCGTCGCCTTTAAGGAATATTTTAAACAATCTATTTTTGTATTAAATACTAATGACCAGTCTTACCTAAAATCCAGGAATTACTCTGTATGTTTCTCTGCAGATGCTCTTTCAAATCGCTTACGTTAAAAACAAAGGAATCGTGATTTGCGCCCGCGTGCCTAGCATCCACATACCGGATAGCCATTTTGTAATCGCAAAGCTTGAAATCGAAATAGATGTCATGACCATTTTCTTTTGAAGTATTATTTGCTTTTTACATTTTCACTTACAATCATGACGTTTAAACTGTAGTAGGCTTTCCTGTTTAGATAAAGATGTTGCATTTCTTTTTTTGGTGAAATGATGCGAACGTGAGTCCCATCGATACAACCCACTACTCCGGGGAATCCGCTTTTTGAATAGAATGCAATTTTTGACGCGTTTTGCTCCTCTTCAGTCATTTGGGTTGTAATCCATTTTCCACAAATATGCTGCTCAATTATATTTAAAACCTCCTTAATAACTACAGATATTGTAGGTTGCGCCAGTCCAACATTAAAATCATTTCCACTGCACTTTTGATAACTGCCGTCAGCAAGGAACCTGAGAGTTGCACATAATTTCAATATGGGAGGTACAGCCGTTCCTCGCACACGTTTCTGGAAATGTTCATCCATCTCGTTTAGCAAAAAGACAAATGCTTCCTTATTTAAACGAAAGTAGCTTATGAATCTGCAAAAAAAAATTATTAAAATGCCATTCAATTGTCGCTACAATTTTTCTTACTTGGTGCTTGGAAGTTCCAAAGGATTCGAGTGATCACGAAGCCTTTTCCGTATGCGCAGCACATCAGTTTTGGGACCAAAATTTTCATCGTTGTAAAATAAATCAACGCTTATGTCCATTTTACTTTTTATTTGAAAAAAAAACACTCTCTCGTACACCTTAAGTAAAGTATATTGTTTTAATTTTTCGCCACAAAATCATCAGCTGTTTAATTATCTGTCAAATCGTCACTTTTTTAGGTTGGCAACATCAATACAACTTCAACTGAAGTGAGTTGTAATTCGTAATGCCAAAAAAGAGTTAAGTTGTTTTAAAGTTGAGTTGTTTCAATTTCAATTCAACTGAGTTGAGTTGTAAACCGTAATAGGGACTTTAATGTTTCCGCCCACAAGAGTAGAGGGCGTGGCAATTATTCCATCTTTATAAAATTTCATAATTCTCTATTTCTAAGTAAAACTAGAGCGCATGTCAAGTTTCAGTGAAATCGGTGCAGGTGTACTATTATTTCCATCTGCCTCCATATAGTCGAAAAACTGTGCGGCGTGCAGCTCACAAATCTTATGTGGATGACAAGTTCGACCCTGCAATCGACGAAATTGTAACATCCCTAAAGGTAAAAGAAGCAGATAGTTTATTTTCGAGGTTCGATACGATATCGAACATTCCTACCGAGGACTTCTCACAAAGGTTTATAACTGTATATACTTAGCCTGTTCCCGTACTTCACAAATCTTATGTGGATGACAAGTTCGACACTGCAATCGACGAAATTGTAAAATCCCTGAAGGTAAAAGAAGCAGATCGTTTATTTTCGAGCTTCGATACGATATCGAACATTCCTACCGAGGAGTACTCACAAAGGTTTATAACTGTATATACTTAAACTATGTTCAAATTTCGCTATACCATGGCAGCCCTACTTTTATGGTTTACAGTTATTTATCGAAGTATTGATTTTTATGGAAAAAGCGCCGCAGGCGAAAATTTGTAATAAAAAATCGCGCGATTTTTTATTAAAAAAATTATTTTCAACTCCTTTTCTGCGGCCTCTTTTCATTACCCATTGGTAATTTACCCACGACAAAGCACCAACCACACACTTCGCTTATTGTTCCAAAGTGTGTTAAGGTAACTGCCTTTATATTACGCTCAGAAGGTATTAAAATTTCACATCGTCCGCCACCGCGTGGGTAGTATCCACGCTGAATCAGGACATAATACTCCAGTCATAGTATCAACCTGGAGCGCTATGCCTACGTTTGTACCTACTACATTCTCCAATTCGGTAGTGCCGCGACCAAACATCAGCACAGGTGACGCAGCTTGCAGTAAGAGTGCCACGCTTGCAGCCGTCCGAGTGTCTACCGTGTTTCCCCCGATTTGATATAACCAGGCTGAAACCCCATTTCAGTTAAGTTCATGCGGTTACCAAAAAGGTGCGGTTACAATCAAAAAAAAATATTGATTTAAAAGTCCCGGGTTGAGCCGATTTTCCCGTATATTCAAGGCTCTTATTGGCTGACAAAGGACACAGCTCAAATTGAGTGCATTACGTAGGATTTGGCCACCGCCTTCCAAAAAGCGACCATCAATTTAAAGAATATCGGCTATAACTTGAATATTTCAAGAAATCCATATATTAAGTCAATCGCGCGGACTGCCGTGCACTGCTTAATTCGGAGTCTGAAAAGAAAAAAAATATTAGTGTTAATTACAAATTAAATTTATTAATTTTTACAACCTCTACAACCTTCTTACCTGCGATTGCGTATCTCCCTCGTATATGAATGTACTTTCCATCCCATTCTTCCAATGAAAAGAATGAATTTTCTTCATTGGCATATGTGTGAAACAGGGCTCAGACTACTCAAATTATTTAGTACGCACCACTCTAACAATTGGGTAAAAACAAATTTTCGTAGTAGCCGGGTGTCCTCTTTTTCACATTCGCAATATCACAAAATTGGATTATTTCACATAATGATCAAAGTAATAACCGTTAACTTAAACAGTAATTTTCATTAAGATCATCGTCATCCATACCTAAATATTGACATGAATTAAAACTTTATTATAGGGTAGATTTTCCATAAATGAAAAAAAACATATGTTGATGCATACCATCGCACCATTCGATCAATCATTCTTAGACCCGGTTACTCAATGTCTGGTTAACACTAATCTGCGGTTAAACATCGTTATCGACGTCTTCGACTCCATGAATACAACAGGGAGTCGGTAACGTCGATAACTATGTTTAACCGGAGATTAGTGTTAACCAGACATTGAGTAACCGGCCCTTAATCGTTAGCTTTGCTAACATAAATACATTTTACGCACTTAAAGAGGCATTGTCATGAGGAAATATCAACGCACTAACTTTTTGTAGTTATTTCACATATTTTTACGTAAAATTCAAAAGGGAATAAGACATTTTGTAATAAAATCTGAAATTCAACTTATGAATTCTGCAGCATATGAGCTACCCTGTTTATAGCCGAGTATCACCTACAGTGGCATCCAAATTTTTTTTTTTGGGCGACAGGCTAGTTGTTGGGTTGCGAGAATGGCTAAAAACTCTCCAAGTGTAGATTAATACGTTTTCGACAACTTCATGCAATGAACTTGAACTGCTAATTACGAATATTAGTAGATCAACTCATTATTGGAAATGATCGTTTTCATAACAGCACTTAATATTGGCACTTCCAAACATAATAAATGCAATTTACATTTTTCGATGTGATACAAATTTAACTTTGCCAATGCATTCATGCATAATGGAATGTATGGCACTTGTGCGATCCACCCTTCATTTTTGTGGGTCGCAAACCGACATTAAGCCGTATTTACACGTCTTAGTTTGTGAAGACAAATAATTGAAAATAATGCGACGTTCACACTGGCCGAAACTTATTTATCTAATAAAGAAAATTACTATGCCAAATACTTAAAGAATTACCGCCTCAATTACTCGCCACCCAACAATAGTTAAATAAATGGTCTCCAATATGAACGGATCGCAAAAATATTGGGTTTGGAGCGGAGACTCGGCCTCTCCGCCCGAACATTGATAGGGGAGCGACCTAAATGGTATCCAATATGAGCGGATGGCAAAAAATATTGAATTTGGAGCCGAGACTCGGCCTCTCCGCCCAAACGTTGACAGGGGATCGAAAACTCTGACTTTCCGACCTTTATTACGACACGAACATCTAAGGATGGCGGGATGGGAAAGCAGGCCTTTCCGACCACGCCATCAAGCGAGACGACATCGCGGAGCGGAAACCAGGCAAACAATACATTCGGGCGCCTACCGCGCCTAACTAAAATATTAATAACGCATTAATATTTATTCTGAATGTATATATTTTACAATTAATGTTTTAGACATATTTATTTTTACCCTTTATTTCTCAATAAAGTGCATTGAAATATGACCACATTTGTACCTTTTTTTCTCTCTTTCCTCTCCCAGCAGTAGGAAGAAGAACGGACATCAACGCGCTGGTCACCGAAGCCATATTTTTTTACAATTTTGAGAAAACTAAAATGAATGTAATTGTAAGCTAACTCCGGTGAGCTTGGTAGCTGCATCCTAGCAAGGTATTTTCCAGATGCTGCGTAACGCAAGGCGGCCGGTATGTTTAGGCTTTCAGCCTAAATTTGACTTGTTTTCGAACAGCCCTAATGCCAGCATATGTACGTGCTTAAGTCTGTATAAGCATATGGCTATGTGTATACACAAACACATACATACGTACATGTATTAATACGCGCGGTTGACCGCCAGATAATGAACTTACGATAAGTTTCCCCTTAACGTCAGTTACTGTCCGGCGGTCCGAGTTAAGGTCCCGTAAACCTTTTACTTCACTTCGGTTTAGAAGATCAACGCGAGCGCAGCAGCTACCAGGCCACTCCCGTCCAAAGATATTTAAATATTTTGTTACCCCAACTTATATATGCACATATTGAAATAAATTGACCCTGTATAGCATTAATCACTAAAATCGAAATATCTTTGTTTTTTTTTTTATTTCTTTCTGCTATATTTACACCGGAGCGTGATCCCCAATCGCCCCCGTGTAAACAAAATTCTCAATTATAAAAATATATCTTTTAAACATCGTTTTGCATATAAATATTTGCCAATTGTACCTTCTAAGCGTTTGCCAATCCTGCCTTTAAAAATGAGAAACCTAATTGGTTCTGCCACTGATGGAGCCAATGTTATGGCTGGAGGCTTGGGCGGGCTGAAAACATTATTGAGTGCAGAAACCGATTTATTTTATATAAAGTACACATGCCACTCACTACATCTTTGCTCAAGCTACGCTTGTAAAAAATTGCCGAAAAGCATTGAGACACTGTGCCGCAACATATATAGTTTCTTTTCCCATAGTCCAAAGAGGATACATGAACTGAACTACTGTTCGGTAAAACCCCACAAAATTTTGGGAAAATCTCAAACACGATGGCTTTCGCTAGGAAGCGTTGTGCTAGGAATAGTGAGCAGTGGGATAGTTTGAAACTTTATTTTATTTCCTGCTTTTACGAAGGTCTGCAGATCTGGCAGAAGGAATGTGTTGCAAAACCAAATGCTATATTTTATTTCTATCGTATATTTTGCTCACAATTAACAATCTTAACAAAGAGTTCTAAGATCTAAGCTCTCGTTTGCCATACTTATATGCAACTATCAAAGCACATTATCTCTTAATTTTGAGTAACTTTATTAAAAAAGATGCGATCAGTAACAATATTAATATTGATTTTAAAAATTAAAATAATCATAGAATCGGCGGGGCGTACTTTTTGCCGTAGACTCTTCAATTCCATCTGAAGAGGTTAATCTTTCACACATTGAATCCGCAGAATTCAAATGCTTTCGTACACAGGTTGGAAGGGGGTTTACTTACTTATCTCTATGCTATATTTCTCCCCGATCTGATTCTTCCGTGTATTCACAACATGTTTCTTTACTGAAATCAATTAATTCAATGATTAAACCCTCTGATTCAATGATTGTGTTGGGTGACTTTAATCTACCAAATGTATCATGGAACATCATTGACAATGATGTCGTACCTTTCTCGTCTAGTGCGTGCAACAACGTATTTTTTGAGGAGATGGCTGAACTCTGCCTAAATCAAGTTAATTTACTTCGCAATAAGTTTGGCAAAGTATTAGATCTTGTTTATGTTGATGATGCATCTAAGTCCGCTGTAAATAAATGTGACCCACTAGTTTTGCCCGAAGATGTCTACCACCCTGCTATTGAGATATCTTACGAAATTATAAACGATGGTCAAAATCGTGGTATCCAAACATACGAACCAAATATTCGCTTTGATTTTTCGAAAGCCAACTTAAAAAAAATTATTAAATAATTGTCTAAATTGTCGTGGCCTATATACAAAGAAAAGGTTGAGCAAAGCGTTACACATTTTAATTTTACTGTACATCAATTATTTGAAAAGTATGTGCCGAAACGCATGTGTGTTCCTGAAGAACAAACACAGTTATGGTTCACTAAAGAACTGAAATATTTGAAAAACAGAAAGTCACGTTATTTCAGATTACAAAAAATACCGGTTTACACTCATTTTATGTAAAATACTCACTATTGCGTCACAAGTTCTTTGAACTAAATAAAAAGTGTTATAAAGCTTACTTGTGTAAAATCAAACGACGTATAATATATAACCCCAAATCGTTTTATGATTTCGCAAACTCCAAGCGAAATGTACGTGGGTTTCCTGCTGCCATGAAGTATCAAAATACCGTCTCTAGTGATAATCAAACAATTTCTAACATGTTCGCTCAGTTTTTTAAATCCAATTACTCCATAAACTCCCAAGCATACTTTGACTATTCTTTTAAACTGAGTCCAATTAACTCAATACATACCCCAATAATATCTCCCGATAATGTATTAGTTTACCTGAAGTCCTTAAAGCAGTCTTTTAGTTATGGTCCTGCCCAGATCCCAACTTGTTTTCTTGTATTCTGATCATTTCTATGAGCCGTTAACAGCCTTATTTAATTTTTCTCTTAAAGAAAGCATCTTTCCAACTGTATGGAAGGAATCGTTCATAACCCCGCTTCACAAAAGCGGTAGCAGGTCCTCGGTGGAGAACTATCGAGGCATAGCTAAGCTCTCTGCAATTCCTAAATTATTTGAAGCAATTATTACAAATAAGTTGACGCATTCTATCTCCTCTACAATTTCGTACTGTCAACATGGGTTTTGCAAAGGCAAATCAACTTCAACAAATTTACTTGAGTTCACAACCTATATCTCAAAAGCGTTTAGTGAAAACAAAAATGTGGATGTTATATATACCGACTTCGGTAAAGCATTTGACAAAGTATGTTGCTCATAAACAGGCATGGGCAGAGAACGAGCACACGCTCAAACGCACACGCGTGTACATATACAAGCAAGAGCGTAACGATGAGAACGCGCAGTGCTGCCGTTTGCTGATTTTCGAGCGAAGTGAAAACACATAAAAAGTTAAGTGTTTCGGAGTGATTGGGGAGGAAAAGCGAAGTGATTATCGTAGTGACGATTATCAAGAAAAATTAGGTGTGGGGATTTTTCTATTTAGTGTATTTATCAGGGTTAATCGATTATTTTTGATGTGTATACATCTTCGGTTTCGGTAGGGGTAAAATTTGCGAAGCTGAAACGCATATTCCAGCACAAAATTTCGAAGGGCTTAGCATGTGTATTTCAGCATAAAATTTTCATTTTCATTAGAAGCACCCTGTGTTTGCTTGCCAAATGGTTGCATACATTTAGGCATATGCATAGTAAGAGGAAATGCGCTCCAATTGATTATTACTTCCGATTATTTAAACTCCGTACATGCATTTTGATATTCGTAGATGGTTTAGTTGTCTATTTGGATAAAAAAGCAAGACGAAAATTTTAAAAAATACTGAAATCATTTAAAAAAGCATCGGGTAAAATCCTGCAACATGAACTGCATTTACATGAACCACAGATTATATCCCGAAAAAAAAAATAGATTTAGGAATATATACAAATAGAAATGCTAAAACTAAAAGCTCAAAAACAATAACTGATGCGGTGTTTCCAAGATATTTCAACGCCCTTGAGTGACAAGTATATACAAGTATATTTTATCAATCATACCGATAATTTTATGTATTAAAATAATTAAAAATGAAAATGAATAAAAAAATTAAATCAGCAAAATGAATAAAATTAAGTGAAATTAATGTTTAATTTCTAACCTAACCTACATTTGTATGTATGTAACTGAATCACCTAATAAAAGCTTTACATATAAAAAGATTATCCTAATTTTCGAGCTTAATTCCCTAATCTTTTATTAGAAAAAGAGATTAGCCATGCAAAATTATAATTAAAAATATCTTAGATTAAACCGATAACTTTTTGGTGTCCAAAATAGTTTTATCGATTATAAGTGCGAAGAAGAGGAGGAATGTCAAATGTTAAAGTAAACAAAAATTGACCCTAGTAAGGAAAATAGGTTTGTAAAGGTATTTTTAATAAAATATTCAGTTAAAATATATTTAAATGGCATAATATGTGTTGCAGAAAAAAGTGACCACGGTGGCACAGAGAAGAAGTTTAACTTTTCCTCGAGTTGTGTGAATAGCAAGCACAACCAATTTGACAAGCACAACGAGCTTTGATTAAATTATATTTATATGTAAACGTACTTTTATGCTTTGCCGTTCGCATATGTTTACACATCAAATTTCATGAGTACCTAGTACTACCGCTTTTTTTATCACAGAAAAAGTAATCTTTAACGTTTATAAATTTATCATTTATTGTGTTTCTGTGCAAATTTGGTGCTGGAATATCTTTAAAATCACGATGTCTCAAACGTTGTGGAAATACAGAACAAAATTACAGTTAATTGATGACGAAAACACTTAAATATAATTAATCGATGTTTTATTTTCGATTCAACTAAATTCTAGTAGAGAGCAATCTGGAATTATTTTATAATTAAATTTAAAAATAGTAAAATACCCACAAAGCCCTAAAAAATATTTAGACAAAAATATTAACACATTTTTAGTTTATTAAGATAATGTGGCATTTATTTAAATTGTTCACGCTTCACTTTTAGTAATAAGTCTGTAGTCATTAAATGCAATTTTACATTAAATGATGAAATTACATTGATTCTAATTAAATTTTATCACATTTAATTAAGCAATACACACAAGTAAATACTTTTTGTACTTGGTATTTAATTAAAGTATTTCAATAAACATGTAAGTTAATCTCTCGTGTCGCGAGAGATATAAAAAATTAAAGGTGCGGCGAACCCACTGTTCGCCGATACTATTCAAACCGTAATTAAAAGACGGACAACTCGAGTTGAGCTTATCACAATTTATTACGTGTCGCTTGCACGTCCCAAAATTAACTGCCTAAAACATATGAATTGACTTACTGGCTAACCTCCTTCTCCTAACTACTTATGCTAAGGTTGCAGTTCCCACATTTCGCAAGTTGGGGCTTGCGCGTGCAGACAGGAATTGCTTATATTGCAATTCCCATGATTTCAATAATTCCGATACTTGACCTGATCGGTGGTTGCGCGTGTGCCGCGTCAGCAAAGTTAGTAAGTGCAACAATATGGTCACATGCCTGGCAACGTGAGTAAAGGGTGCGCCATTGATCGGTATTGGTATTACAGGTAAGATAACTCCTCCCCCTTTAAAGATCTAGGTCCCGTAGATTGAAAGTTGAAAATCGTGAGGGGGTAAAATTTTGCAGTGAGTTATTTCGGCTTTCCGATGTTATGTTGGCCCTGATCGCTGTAACTGGTAGGCTATTATCTACGCAATATAGTTCGGGTGCGGATTTTCCTTTGATGATTTTGTTAACGCTGACATTTCCTGTCCAATGTGAAGGAATCTGGACCGGTGGCAGATCTAGTCTTTCGGTGTAGCATCTCCACAGCAGGCCGGCAATGAATAGTATTGCAAGGATTGAAATGGCTTCTGTAATGAGGGAAAAATTTATCTTTTCATTAACATACCCCAAATATTTTACGTTCTTCATCGTGATGTCGTGGACATATTCCAAGTTTATCCTCGTGGTGTGATTCTTTACGTTAGATAGTATAGATGGCAGGGCATGCGTTGTAACCGCCTCGCTGCTAGAGAACTCTTGGTCACCGATTCTAACTGTTTCATTATTCAATTGGATGACATATGTGCCGTTTATTACCTCTGAACCATTATTGCTCCTGATTTTGCCTTGGTAGTTGGAGATGAAAATGGTGTTCTCGTTTATTAATTCTATATGTGTGTCATTTCGCCTCTTGAATTGGCAACTAGCTTCTCCTCCTTTTAGCAATCATGGTAAGCAGTCGCTCTCCTCCAATTTGATCAAGGATTCTGCTTTACATACTGTGGTTGAGCTGATCATTAAACAATCCTTCGTCAATCCGTATCTTTCTTTCTGATTGACGAGCATCCTGTCGAATTGTAGGTCAAGCTGTTTGCCTTCGTAGATTCCGGCGCGAGTAATGAGGAGATTATATTTGCTAACCGTAACTTTGGGCATTGAGAGGACATAGATGAGTAGTATCCCGTTTGTAAGTACAGATGGTTCGCCATATTCGATTGCTTCGATGACATTTTGATTTGGAAGAGTTTCTATTTCTGATAAGATCTGGTTGACTTCGCCTGTGTCGAGTAAATTGGTATTGACAATTCCGTGTTTTGCTAGTTGGCATGCCCGCACTATCTCATTCGAACTAGCAGGATGTTGTGAAGTGCGCTTTGTTCGAGCTCTATTGATTCGGTTTCCTTCGCTACGTAATTGGTGCGGTCCACCACTTCGTCGATTTTCTTCAGGACTTCTTGCGTAGTTGTGAATAGTTTTTTATTGATTTTGTATTGGTGGTTATTGTTTTCGATGACCTCGTTTTGACTGTTGAGGATATTATTCCAGTCAGTTGCGTCAGGTGATCCTGCCAGCCATTTCC
>NW_023464306.1:0-11289 GCF_013731165.1 Rhagoletis pomonella
GAAAACTTTCGAACAATTCCGAATACTTTTGAACAATTCCGAAAACTGTTGGACAATTCCAAAAACTTTCCGACAGTTCCGAAAACTTTTAAAGATTCCGACAAACTGAAAGATTGTGGAAAATCTCGTTCAAAAAAACATACGCTTTTGCGCCAAACAAGTTTTTGTTTGCTTTGAACACATTAATTTTGGAGACTTTCATTTAAACAGGATTTCGTTGTGCTATTTCATAATTAAGAAAAACCGAAAATAAAAATTTTAAATTAATGCGATTTGAAGCTGGACGCTCTTGGCAGCAACCAATTGTAGCAAGCTGATTCTTGATTAAAATTTCTAGACAACACCACTCTGTGAGCGATCAAAAAAACTTATTATTGGTTGTTTAAAAAAATACTTTTTCTGTTCAAAAGTATCCAATCGCTAACATGGAAAAACTAAAAAATGACGCTGTTTGAAAAAAACCATGTTATTTTTTTCTTAGTGTAGGTATGAAAATGCTAACTTTTATAAAAGTTCCTTTTTATAGCACCTTTGACCGGTATTTTTTTCAAAATCAATTTAGCTTCTATTTTCGTCATCATTTGCCCGCCTTGTCTCTAAGTGTCCAGTACATGCTTATTCCAGCTGGCATACTCCACCTTCTCGTTGTGCGCCAATCCATTTTGAACAATGAACAGCCAGCCAAATTTGCCATTATTGACTAGCCATGCGCGCATCGCGAATTCCCGCATAGCCAAAAGCGCACTAAATTATGCGATGAGGAAAGCGCATATTTCACATGTGTCATAATCAGTGCGCCTGCAATGAATCCAAGTGCGTTGGGAGTAAATTTGGATAAAAGGCAGGAATCAAGCGGCGAAACGGCGGAATGTAAACTGCTGATATCGTACGCACTAAAGCGTGCAAACAACAGTAAATCGAGCATTGCATAAATCAGAACAACAACAGCAACAATGGTAATATTGTAAAAAGGATGCTGGCTGGCGAATGCGGTGTATGCAAAATTTTAGTGAAGAGCCAAATAGAGCGACTCAATAATTCAATCAAAAGCCAAATAACAATGAAGCTGCAGCATCACAACAACAACAGCTACAGTAAAACAATTAAGATATATGCAATGCAGCAACAAAAAAGAATTTTTGCGGAAGTGGAGCATATGTGGCTATGAAACTGCCGAAGGGTAAAATCAACATTGCAAATTTGAATAGATGCAGGAGGCGCTTGCTTATTTATTTGTCAACGAGTGTGTTTGATTGCGTGTGCATTTCAATGGAAATGTGTGCAGTTGATCGCCAGCAATGTCATTAATCACCAATGTGGAAAACAATAACCGAAGGCGCTGGAACTGCATTAGATAATAGGGAGTTGGCTGGTGTTAACAAAAGCAGCGCACCGACACAGCGAAGTACCCCAAAGTGTGGGTGGCAGAAAACAATGCAGGAAAGCCAGCGGAAGCACAGAGGCTTGGTATGACAATAGCAATGTGTAGCATCGACAAAGCGTATTTCAACGGCAGCAAAGCAGCGATAACACCATAGTAGGCAGGCAGCATTAATGAGCGCAGCAGCGGCAAGAAATAAGCGGATATCTGAGGTACGATACGAACAAAGCAAAATAAAAACATTGGCATTTTTACAAAACTATGCTTAAGCGATACATAGTAGAATTGCGCAAAATAGATATCGAATAAAAAAACGAATAGTGCAGTAGTTCAATTTCAAAACAATTAGCGTTGACATCGACACCGGCCGCACGCAAAAGCTGGCTGTAGCCGGTGTGGAACTGGTGTGTTGCGGTTTTGGCAGCGGTTGTTGCTTAAATGTGCTTAGCTGAAATCGACACTGTTGCATTAATAAACGCTTGTATGACTACATTCGATATGTCACTAAAAATTAGAAATTTAATTTCGAGAATAGGCCAATATCCATGCAATGCTGGTACCGACGTTATTAAACGCAACCGGAGATAAACCGCAAATAGAACAAGGAAATTAAAGAAAAAAAAAACACTTTATTGCTAAATTTCTCTATTTCAATATCAGTTGTGTGGATATGTATGTATGTAGTATATATCGCAGACGATCTTCAAAGGTGACACAACTCAAAATTGCATGTTCGTCAGCAAATGCAAAAAAAAAAACAATTTCTTAGCACATGCTAATCATGTGGGCAAGGGAGACTTTACTTTAGGTTTTTTCAACAAATTATAAAAAAGTTTTGCTCCAGCTTTTGCTGAAAGGTAAATAAAAGCTCTGCGCACATTTTTAGTCTTAGTAGTTTCACAAACGCCAAATTTTTTAGTTGTGTCACTCTTGAAGATCGTGTGCGATATGTGCTGTGTATGTGTGTGCATTTGAACCTTGAACTATGTATACAACATATACCAGATGAAAAAAATATGCTCGCTGCTTTCAGTTCGTAGAATGAAGGAGCAATTCCTATACGCAATGTATGAATTTCCACGGAAGAGGAAAATGCATAGTAAATTAACAGTTCCAACTAAAAGAATAATGATGACAACATTGGCAAATGGTATTTCATCACCCGAAATGCCGTAGCTAATAAATTTTGTTTGCATAAAACGATGTGGGGACTTGTTATTCGATGAAGCGCATCTTGATTATGAAAAGTGAATTTTGTATTTGACGATTTGAGATGAGTTCAATATTCAGTCTTATCCTGAGATTCGCTCAAATTCACTCATCCGCCCGTAGTGAATGCACGTAAGCGGAAAGAGAAAAGTGAGAGATTTCGGACGAAAACGTAACTCATTCAGCCTTGATTATGCATGCACAAAAAATGCGTACGTATGAATGCACATACATGTCGCTTGTTTGCTGGAAGAACAACATAACTTAATAAATAAAGAAGACTAATTTCGGCCGAAAACGAACTTTTTCAACCGTTAACCCGTTGCACAAATACATAAAAGGTACAGCGTTTGTACAATTGGGCAGCATTTTGTCCGACTTTAAAACTTTATTTTTTTTTTCAAGTAAACATGTTATAATGGTATTTTATTGCTGTTCTCATTTTGTACTATAGTTTTATGTTTATAATCGAATTAAAGTACTTAGCCCTTAAAAATTATAGAATTATAAAATCGTCTCCCTTTTCAATAGCCATGGTTTCCGCATATGGCGAAGTCACTCATAAATTTCAGTCTTCAGGGTTCATCTTCTCCACTGGTTTCAGTGGTCTCATTGTCGTACTAGCTAATGTGACCACATCTTTGGTGGCGGTAGGCGAGATATGTGGCTACACCGTTGGCCTTTGTAAATTTGTACTCGTATAAGTAGTGATAGAACTTTTTAAAAAAGTATCGATACTAGTACTCATATAGAATACTCTAAAAAAGTATCGATGCCAGTACTCATATTTGCAAAAAAGTATCGATAATACTCGTACTTCCAAGTATTCTCAAAGCAAACGTAAAAAGTAAACAAAAATCAGATTGCTTTTTTCACCTCTTCCTATTTGTAAATTGAATAGTCACTGCTCTTAATAGTTTTAATCTGATCTAAAGTAGTTTTTGGAATAAACTTCCGATAAATTAGGTTTACATGCGTAAATTAAATGTTTATAGCAAAAAGCTTATTTCCAAGTTTTTAAAAACAAATATTTTATAATTGTTTGACGCGTACATGTATTTATAAATAACTTTACTTTGAAAATGAAATGCAAATGTAGAAGACGAAAAGCAAATGTGGTGAAAGATAAGCTCTATTTCATAAAAATTTTCTTCAAGAATGGGCTGGATTTCACAACGAAGGTAGAATACATGGGTTAACGACGGCTGCTTTATGCTGGAGAGTGGCCAAGTTGTCGAGTCGAAAGACCATCCTCTTCCACCATTCATTACCAAAGGGGAGGCAAGATATTCGTGTTTCAATTATTTAAACATTTTTACCCGAAGCCAATGTTGAAATGACTGCTACATTTTATTCTAGGTTGTGTAAAAATTTCATAGTTGTGTCAATTACCAGTAGCTCACTAGAATAAAATATTTATTAATTATTAGTATGGGAGTATACATATCGTCGCCCGTATGCCATAAACATGAATAAGTAAAAATGAAAATTTTGGGAAATCAAATTTGAAGTTTATTTTCTATTAGCTCTACATTTATACGATTGAAATTGAAAAATATTTACTTTTCGTGTACGCATGGTATTCTGGGTTTTGGTATAACATAAAAAGTCCAAAGATTAACCAAGTCAACCCAATAACTCAAAACTGATAAATTTTCACATTCATGCTTCTGGCATGAGAGTGACGATATGTGAATTAACAACTTTAAAGGCATATTTCTCGTTTTTTTTTTTTTTGAGTTATGACAGTATTGAAGTAAAGAGCTTTATGTTCATTTTCATAACCTTCATATTGGATATTGAAGTTAATATTCGAAAGTCTGCCACAATATTTATTGGGTAATTAAAAAAAATTTACTCAAAAAAGTTCTTAACCCGTCGATACTTTTCGGCAATCGCGATATTTACACAGTACTTGTGAAAAAGTATCGAGTTCTCGATACTATTCAGTACTTATGAAAAGTATCGATATTCTGTACTCGGTACTCGTATCGTTTTATCACTACGTATAAGTGTGCTCTCTGCGAGCAGAAATGACGTCTGTTATGATTGCATTGAGCTTCACGGCATTTCAAGACGGAGATATTTTGAAGTTTTTCAAACATTCGCCGAGGTATTCATCAAAAGAAGGGGGTCTCATCGGAAGCTAATGCTTTATTTTCATCGGAAGCTAATGCTTTATTTTCATCGGAAGCTTCTTTTATGTAGCGAGTCGCAATCGCAGCGCACAACCAGAACCAGTGTTGCCAGAACTCTTTGAACGAACCGGCTAAATTGGCAAATAAAACCGGCTAAAAACGGCTAAAATGTTTCAACTAAATTTCACATGTTTTATTTAAATAAATCACGAGTAAAAAGACTACATATTTCTTGGAGAGAAGTTACAAATTCAAGCCGGAACAAATTTTGCCAGCAAGAATTTGCAATTAGGAAAAACATATGATTGTGGCACATGGCTGGATTTTTTGTCGACGATAATTTGAATAAACAAGTTCGTTAAATTTAAAAATTTACAAACTGGAGCGATTTTAAAATCAAAAAAAGGAAGTTAATACTTATTTACTTAATTAATTTAGTTAATTCCAATGATTTGAAAGGTACTCGGCAAAAAAAAAACTGTATTCTTAATCGGAATGCAATCTCAACCAGAGTCGATATAGTAAACTCGACAAAGAAATTGAAACGTATGTTGAAGAAAGTCGGACTAACAAGATATATACACGTAGATCCTGTTTTTTGCCCCTCTGAAAGAATTTTAAAAATTCTATACAAATTTCTTTTGTTTGAAATGCAACCGTGGACAGAAAAACTTGCAAATTTGCGTTCGTACAGAAAATTGCAAGTTTCTCTACATGAGAGAGAATTTGGGAGCATTTTTTCTTACTATCTGATATTTTGACTGATAATTCTCGCTGGATTTTCGACGAAAAAACCTATTGTCTTCCGTTCAAGGCCTTTTCGGACTGACCGATTCTCAATACACTCAAATAGAAACCAATACACATAAAAAACGCTGTAAAAATTTTCCTTCAATTTTAAGGCAGTAAAACAACGACCTTAAGTAAACATCAAACGAAGCCATATGTTGACAAGGGATGCAAAATCACAGTTACACAAAAGAACTGGTCAGATTTTTCAGAAATCCCTTCAATTCTGATGTAAAATATGATGCCAAAAGACTGCAGATCTCCCATTTAGATGACCGGTCATATGACCGGCAGATGTCTCGTAGGATTCCCAGAGAGTTTTGCTTTACATAGAAATTTGTGCTCTTTTATTTTCATTTTGACTCACTTCAGTGTTGGTTCCTTTAATTAAAGTTGGCATTCGGTTTTTGGAATTTAAATAAGTTCTCAGCAAAAAAGTTTGTTTAAAAAAATACATATGTGTACATAGTGCTTGAAAATATCAATTTTTCCCTTACCTTTGGGAGTGGGCGAAAATGCTGTTTTGTAATTTAGGCAGAATTGAATATGCGCTATCTGGGAAGACAATATCTACATGTAATATTTATTCTGTTTGTTGGCACTATATCCAGTGAAACAATTTGTTATTTTCTAAGTTTGTGAATAAAACTTCACACTTAAAATTAGGACATTTATAACAAATATTTTATGAAGAAAATCCCTTCTTCGTTTAAAATAAAAATAAGCGAAATCGGCCCAATTTCATACAACCCTGCCTGACATGAAAATTTTTTCCACCAAAAGACTAGTATTCTGTTGTAAAAATGCCGTTGGACAAAGTCTCACATAATTCAACCATTGTTAACTTACTTCACACAGACAAACACACACACATCATAAATTTTTACTTATTTTCCTTCTTCCATTTCCCGCGAGCATGGAAGTGTAAAACCACTATCGCCATCACCTCACCGACCGGCTTGCCACTTCCGTTCGGCCTACAACAACAATAAAGAGTCTGCTCCGCCAATAAAATATCAGCAACAACGCGAAAGGGTAGTGCGCTGCTATTTTAATTGTAAAGCAATTTAGTAGCGAGAGTGCACGCAAATTGTGGTGCTGATATCTAAGTGGGGCGCGCCGCGCCTACGCTCGACTTCACTTCGCGTAAAATCACACTTCCTACACTACCGGCTGGCTTTCATTTGCCTCACTAAGCTTTAACGCTGCTCCACTGATTATGGTTAGCTTTTTGCCAGCAAGATGCTCTTAATTATGCATAATTAACCTGTGCGGCTCGGTCGGCTCTTTTACTGCACTGCTTGTATGCTTGTACGATTGGTTGTGTGGGTGTGTGTGAGTATGTCTAATACCTCTACAGCGCATTTATGTATGTTTGTAGATGTGATTTAACTTATTCACCGCTACCGAGATTTAGTCGGAGATTTTCATTAATCCAATTAGTGCTGGAGTATGTGTGCAGCAAGCTTTCTCCTCGACAGGGGTGCATTTGTATGTATGCATTTTTATGTATGCATGGATTTGCACTTGTGTGTGCCTGTTTTTGCCAGATAATGTCGTTAAAGTAATTTTGTTTGATTTACCTACAATTGTGTGCGGCTTAATTCAACTTGAGCGGCCTTAAATTTAATTTCATTGCATACTTTGAGGCAAATCCATTGAAGCAATGACGGCAGATTTGTTCATGACAATAAATATGTATAGACACATATAATCCTTTCAAGTAGCTTGGCTTTGCAATAAATTGATATTAAATTTGAACTTGAAAAAAGCGATGCGTGTATGTATGTGCTTTAGGGTGGTTCAAAATAAGTAAAGTCGGAATTTTAATGCTCTCACTCCCTAGGAATGTTCTTTATCGAAAAAATATACCCCTACTTTTTATGTTGAAATCAAAAAATATTTAGAGGTCGCTCAAAGCGCTCCAAAGTTTTCCATATGGGAAAAAACAATTTTTGGTTGAAATGGTAGATATGGAATTCTTGAAAATCAATATTTTTCGTTCAGAAAACTCTGGTTCTCTTCAGGGGAGACTTCCAATAGCAATACCCAATTGTTTATTTAACGATTTTTTCATACTAAAGATTTTTTTTATCACCCATTGCATTTTCTGGCATTTTCTGGGGTTTTGACGGACCTATAAAATATAGTTACTATGAAAAAATGGTTAAATAAATAATTTAGTATTATTATTGGCAATCTCCTGAAGAGACACAAAATTTTCCGAAAGTCCTTTAAAATACGCAATTCCCCTATTTAATTTATATACGTAAATGTATGTAATTGATAGTGGGTTTCAAACCGACTTTTAAATAGCAAATTTAATTTTAAGTTTTTTTTTGGTGATCTCTATACTTATTACTAAAAGGTATTTTTCTGTTATGAAACGATATATGTATCCTTTAATATTTTGTCAAATTTTATAAATGGCATCCCATTTTGATAAGGAGAAGTTCACGCATATGTGATAAATAGTCACGCGGTTCAAAATTAGTTATTTATATAAAAAAAAAGGCTTTTAAAGAGCCGAAAGCACTGTATCCGGTCAATAAAGAAACTTTTTGCTGATGTTGCTCGTCCCAGGGATCGATGGTAGCTCCTATCGTAAATAGATGTGCTTATATAATCTGTTGTTACATAAAACTGTAGTACGCACTTCGGAAACTGTATGGATCAATTTAGAAATAATTCAATTAAATGCTAGACAAATTCTACATATTACATATTTACATATATATTTTTACTTTAGTAGTAATCGTCTGGAAATCAATTTAATATTCATTAACACACTGATTTGAGTTTGAGTATACATAATCTAATACCGGACAGAACGCATGCAGTGCAACGCCACGCACCCACACAATTAAAACCAAAAACCACTAAAGTCCTCGTAACAGTTGCGGCAAAGCAATGCCAACAACTTGAGTAATACCTAGGCATGCGTAGCTGCATTCGAAGTAAATATACATATATGTATATGTATATGTAAATGCATATGCGGAGAGGCTCAATATACTCAAGTTTCTCTATATACTACCAGGGCAGTCCCAAAAGTAACCGACATAAATGCGGGTAGTTTAAAAAAATAGTTACTGTAATCGATAACACTTACCATCTTTTAGCAAGTTGAGTTATGAATTGGATAACGCTACGCTAAATACCATAAAAAATAAACATCCATCCAAAGTAACCGCTCTAAGTCTGGGGCAATCTCTTCCTTCATTTATAACGTTTAAATATTGGGTAGCTGACCCCGCATATTGACTGAACATTGCGCATGATGGATACCGCGTTTGCTCGCGATGGCGCACAAACAGCGTCGTGAGGATGTTTCAATCGAGTGTTTGGCAGTGTTTTGCACCAATTCCAATTGCTGAAAATATGGCGCGGTAGTAAAAGATTTTGCAAAAGCTATTTTATGAGCTTTTCCTACTATAAAGTCGGTATTACAGTAGGACCGAACGTTCGGCATCGACTTCAGTTTGCCGATGCATCGGCAATATTTTCATATTCGAACAAATGTTCGGCTTCGGTAAAAAAAAAACACCGAAGTTTCGGCCGAAAAATCAGCCTCCGTTTGGACTCTGGAAGGTATTGAAGCTATTGGACATTTTTGGGAAAAGTCGGCAGCATGCATAAAGAAAAAGCTCAAGCTCGTTAATTTGTACTAAAATCGAGTAGGATCTTAAGCTCGCTTTAATGCACGCTGCCGGGTGTATCAAACTAAAAAGAGACTATGCGAAACAAGTAATTTAAAACCAGAAAATCTAAAGACAAGCTTTTATTACTGGTTAGTAAAACAAAAGAAAAATCAACCCCCACCGAATTATTGCCTTCCATTGAAGTAATAAATCGGACCATAAATACGGGTTTTTCACAAATCTCGACTCTTGCGCCACCTATTAGGCAAATTTTTTTGTGGACAAGATTTTCCTTGTGCAAGTTATCAGCGTGCATTTTTGAAAGCTGCGGTCAACAAAGGTTCGGTACGTTATTTGAAAGCTCGAAATCCCAAGTTATTTTTAATAATTCAACTCCATGGCTTTTGCGTGACATTCTTCTCTCGGGCCATGATTTCCTGTTTTCGGAGAGGATTTTGCTCGATTCAACTTTAATGGCTTGTGGAAATAACGAGGTATGTTCAACTTTTCTATTGGTATTTGTGCATTCAATGTTGTAACAGTTTTTACGTCCCTACTAAGTATATGTAAATATGCGTGCATTTGCTAGTGAATATGTCCTACCATTTGTACTTATTTAAGTGTATTCAAACTGCTGGATATGAAACTGCTGGAGAAATCTATTACGTATACGCCATGTATAGGCAACTAACAAGGCTACAATTTTCCATTCACATTAGTGGTTATAATGTATTGTGTAACTAAGTATGACTGTACGTACATAAGTAAACAACTTAGAAATTATTTATTCCACGTACACAATCTTTCAGCAAATGTAAGCGCACACACACATACTAGCATACATGGCAATGACAAACGCAAAAACTAGCCAATGTAAATATTTGACATCACCACTATTGGAATGAAGCAACCGGAGATTACGGTATACTCGTACAAAGGCAAGGAAACGCTACATTTGTGGGGAATAAACCCCTAAGAAAAGATTCGCTACAAATGAAAATGATTATCACTCTATATACATACATATGTACGTAGCAAATTAAGACATGCGGTTTGTTAAGAAATTTTCATGTGAACAAAATGTGGTTGTACACATTGCCTTGAAATGTCTGCGAACACTGAGTTAAATTATCACTTAAGTCTTATTAAACAATAATTAAGCTAATTTCAAATGGTTAAGTTGCAGCTCTAGATTAAGCTGGGACCCGAAAAATACTTCTAATTTATTTGGGTGGTCTCTAGTGGGAAAGCTCACATACACGCACACTTCAAAAAGATCGTTGCGTCATAAAAATTTGCCTCATAATAAATACATAATCTCGCCATAAAAGAACACCCAGAATCGCGTTTTCTTCACAAAATTATTTTAAATCCCATTTAAAAGGGTAAAATGCTCCATCAGTGTTCCTAAATAATAATTAAAAAAAAATATGTACATATATGGAGTGTTCCATACTAAAAAGGGACGGGGTTCACACTTCATGTTCTTGAATTGTTTCAAATTTTTAGGGTTGATGCATAAACATAAATAATAAATAAATATGAAATTTGAGCTTGATTACAGCACAATAACAAAAACAAATCGATTTTATGTTTTCCAAATATCTCGAGAACGGGGCGAGGAAAAAATTTTGAAGAAAATCACACATGCACACATAAAAATCTCTATGAAAAGAAATATTTAAAAAAAAATATTCTTGAAAATTTTTCACATACACATTTTTTGATAAAAAAAAAATAGTTTTTGAAAATATGCCATCTCAAAAAAAAATTAAAAAAATAACAATGGTAACTCTGAGTATAAGTGGAAAATTGTGTTGATTTTTAATGTTTTTTATGCTGACGGCTTTTTGCACTTTTTTCTTATGGAAGGAAATGCGCAAAACCGTTTTCAAAAAACAAAAAAAAAATAACGCCGGTTTTGCAATGTTTAAAACTTCCACTTTATTATACTGAAATTTAATGGGCTACAAAACTGCATACTCAAAAATATTCTATAAAAAAAATATTTTAAATATTAAATGTGTAACGTGCTCATTTTATTCAACTTCGGTGTAAAAAAATTCATAACTCAAAATATTGTAGAGTGGACCTCATAATACTAAACTTAAATATTGCGCAATACTCAGAG
>NW_023464307.1:0-11289 GCF_013731165.1 Rhagoletis pomonella
ATTTTTCCTAATAAACAATCGTGGTACAAAGCTCAATAAAAATATTAGAAATATTTTCAATTTGAAAAAAAAGCTTTAAATGCCGTTGTAAAACGGTCAACAAATTTCTTATAAAATATTTAGATTTTTACCATGATAAAAACATTACAAGGTAAAATAATTGAGAGACAGTCTGACGTTTGCCAGCAATATAATTTTAAAATTCGAACTCAAGCTTACACACACATTCTCATTTTTAATCTCAAACAACAACGATTGTAAACAATTTCATTTTTTGATTTTCAATTTTATATGATTTTAAAATGTTTGCAAACGTCAGAAAAAAATCATGGCCGACGAATTGAGTGAATGGTTTTACTTTCTAATGTTTATATCATGATTTTTACCAGGTGTAATTAAAACTCAGTCAAATGAGTATTAAGGAAAAGAAAAATTTGAGAATAATAAACAGATAAAGAGATGGGTGCACAAAAAGTTAAGTTAAATGTTATACCAAAATTCCTAAAAAGTAAAGAAATCTATTTTTTTTAATGTTACTGTATAGAGCTCTTTAAATCTATTTTATTTTTTATGAATAAGGCCATAAGCATATACCGTTTTTATAAATAAATCTTATAGCAAGATGCTATATATTTATTTATGCACTTTTTGGCTGGCGAAATATGTAGTTTTTTCAACTTAATAAAAAAGCGTATTTAACCACATTAAAATTTTTTAAATATTGAATGGCGCAACACAACAACTCTTTTTGTTGCACGAAACCGTTAAACACGTGCCTGCCATCTATTTCTTCTGTTTTGACATTTCGCTATTTTGCATTTCTTTCATTTTGACGTTATTCGCATTGTCAGATTTTTATACCCGAGCGCACTTGTGCACAAGGGTATATTAATTTTGTTCACATAATGGTTGTTTGTAACAGCCAAAACGAATCGAGATAGATATAGACAAATGTATACATAAATGCTCAGAATGAATAGAGAAATCGATTAAGCCATGTCTGTCTGTCCGTCCGTCTGTCCGTCTGTCCGTCCGTCCGTGTACACGATAACTCGAGCAAAAATTGAGATATCTCAACGAAATTTGGTATGTAGGTTTCCGTTAATCCAAGGTAGGTTGGTATTGAAAATGGGCGAAATCGGACTGTAACCACGCCCATTTCCCATATAACGGTAATTTCCAGAAATACGAAAACTGCGATATTTCAGTAACTACTGAAGATAATTCACTCAAAATTGACATTTGCAATAACTTTCAGACGACAAATAAGAATATTATAAATTTTTGGAAAATGGGCGTAGCCACGCCAACTTATGGTTACATGTGTATATCTTGGTAACCGCTTCACCAATTTCTTCCAAACTTGGCACAGTTGTTGGTCTTGATACAGCATACTAAACGGCCGAAAATTTTAAAAATCGGACAATAACCACGCCCACATCCCATATAACGGCATGGTTAAAAAGTCGTTAACGGACTTGCGATTTTACTACAATAGTACTTACATACATACATATATACACTTGTAAATATATACTCAGCTTACATTTTGGCCCGCCAACACTTTTCATTGTTTTTCTTTTATTCAGCGTCTAAAATGCGCGTGTTTTGAACAGGAAACTAGGAACGATAATAAATGAGATACCGAGTCAGTGATCCAAAGAATCCACTGGATTACGCTAAAGCCACAATTGTCCACAAAACAGCGGCTGTAACATTTATAAAAGCATACATACATATTTACCAGCAATCAAGTGCTGTTAAAATATTTTCAAAGCTATTGTGCGCGGTTATTGTAAATTTAAGCATAAATCGAGCAACTTTTTGTCGAAAGAATCGTTGTTAATTAGGCCACTGAAAATCGGCAATAGCAGTTAGAAAGCGAATTAAAAAATCTTTATGACTGGTAAAAAAGAATAGTGACAAAAAGCTGTAATGCTTGGCTGACTGGCAAAATTACCAGCGTTCATTCTCATACATACCCTGCAGGGAAACAGCGGACTAGTGAATCAAATTTCTAGTTTCGTACTAGGTCTTTATCGCCAAAAATGAACTAGCCCGATAGGAACTAGATCCCCACCAGCTAAAATCGGCGAAAAGTGGTACTTTTAAAAACAAATTTTTTTCAGTTTTTTTCACTAGAAGTCTATATCTAAAGTGACGAATTAAGAAATGGTTCGGAACTATAGAAAACGGGATGCAGAACGAACTATATCCTATTTGTAGAATTTAGAACTATTTCGGAACTATCGAATAAGGGATACAGTGGGGGGCTTGTTTACTTTACATAGATATGTGTTCGGCGGCTTTTTCGTTCAAATACGCTTCTATTCTGTGCTTCGCAGATGCTTTTTCATAGCTTGGTAATACAAAACTAAAATTTTTGTTAACATTTCAACATCTTGGGGCCGTCTGGAATCTAAGAAATAACAGCGAGTACCTCTGCAAACAGCTAAAGGTATGTAAACGTACATTTCTTACAATCATTCAAACAAATTTAATTTCAAATTGAAAACAGATTTCTTCCAAAATAACTTAAAATCGCACACACGGAAGAACCAAAAAGATCGAAAAATCATGATTATTTTTTCTTTCGGCTGTCGATATTAGAACTGGTTCGGAACTATGGAATTTAGGACTAGTTCGGAACTATCGAAGAAGGGATGCAGCGGGGGGCAATTGACACTTGCTAGGACATCGCCATGTTAATTTCGCCAGTTGCTTGCATGCAAAAGAGATTTATCGCGAACCAGTACTGGGTCTAAATGTACTAGAAGCGCACCAGTTCAGAACTAGAGATTTTCCCCACAGGGTATGCACTTATGTAAATTTGTGTGTATTTACATAGATACATACATATGTAAATAAAAAAATATTTGCTTTATTACTGATACTTCCATTAAAACAAAAATTAAGTTTTTTCTTTTTTATTTCCACACTTAAAAAACGAATCGCCGTATCACTAATAGATTTATTATCATCGTTCTTTCCAACACGCGTACATACATACGTAATTACTTAATTGTACAATATAAAATTAGTTAAAAAATACAATGCACACTTTTCATAAACTACTCGCACCGTTAAAAATGTTCGAAAAATACATTTACACTTTTACTTATTACTATACGATTTTTTTTACGATATACATGTCACTGCATAGATTTATATTAACTTATTCGTGGTTTTTGTGATACGGCGGCGTAGTTCACGCACTTTTATGGCCTATTTGTATGCGCTCATATTAATGATAACTTTGTTATACGTTTCTATTTGCATATAATTAATTTTAACTTTACCTTTATTTCATATATATTACTCCAATAGTATTATTTATTAATTATCTTTTACAATAGTTAAAAAAATATCTAAATTATATTTAAGCGTCGCAAGTTCCAATATTCTTTGTTCCAGCTTCCACTTGCTGCCACCCGTCGCTTCTATAAAAATGAGCAACTCAGTATTAATATCAACACCGTAATCGGGAATATCGCATAGACTGCCGTGCGCGGATGACATGTTGAAATCAGGTATGTGATGTCGTCCTCCTCGTGCTCGATTCCATCACGCGTCGGAACTTCCACCACGACAATCTCATCCGAGAGGAACCCAATTGGAAAGGTGCAATTCGTCGCATTCACGCAGCCCGTCAAGTCGCTCAGGTTGGAGTATTGAAATGTTGGCTTGTAAATATCGAAAATAGCGTGTATGTCATTGCGCACCAGATCGTTGTCGCTGTAAAATATATAGTAGTAGTAGCCGTCTTCGGTGATCTCATGCTTGGAGAGCATGCGATGTGAACCATTCTCTAGGAAATGCGCATTAACGCATTCTGCGGATGGTGGAAAACCTTCGGCCAACAATATGGCACCATTGTAGCAGTTGAAGAGGCCAGTTTCGAAGCTGGAGACCGAGTTCGACTCATCAGTGACCGTGAAGTTTACCGCATTGCCGCCATGACTGTATTTGCGATCGTAGACATGCTCGCGTTTCGTGCGTCGCCGCTTGAACAGCTGATCGTAGACTTCCTGTTTCCGCTGCTTTACCGCTTCGTCATGTTGCTTCAAGTGTGCCGTGTCTGCTGCAGCGGCGGTGTTGGAGTAAGAGCTGCGACGTCGACGTCTACCGGTGCTTTCATTCGATTCAAGCGTCGAATGCCATTGCCCGCCCTTTGCCAACCTGGGCGTTGTCGCAGTAGCAGGTGCATTCGACGGCAGTCTTCGGTTACGTAACGAACTAACTGAGCCTTTTTTCAACTTCTTGCCACGTACTTTGGGGGGTTTCGCCGTTGTCGTGGATGTACTATTGCTTTCAAGCTTTGACGACATCGCTAGCGCCGCTGCTGCCTCCATGGCCGCCGCGATCTTAGCACGCTGGAATGCCTCCTCTTCGGCTTCTTCACTCGAATCCTCGCCACCATGATTTTCCTCCTCCATATTATTATCGACTGTCTTCTTTTCAGCAGCCAACTCCTCAGCAGGCACGGTGTCTGCCATTTCTTTAATATCCTCGAAGAAAACCTTCACTTGCTCGTGACCCAGCGCAAAATTGGCACCCAGTTTATTCTGATTGTGATCGAGCAGTCCGCAGGTATTCAAATTGCGTTGGCCCTTTACTACCAGAATACGCGAGCCATCATATCGTGAACAGAATTTGAGATGCACCTTGGCGCCCTTTAGCAGATAGAAACCCCAATACTCGAGCGTGTCGTCGGGAAGCGTCATGGATTTCTTTAGTCGAATATGTTTGCGATTTGTGGAGACTTCGGGCTTGCTGCGCAATTGAAATGCATTGAAGTTCGAACCCATTCTTAGCGAATGTTGTTGACAAAAGATCGATGATATGCCGTCGCGTATCTCAATGATATCCGACTCGGCGACAGGGTAGACAACGTCGGCGAAGACGGTGCGGCGTAGATAGAGAGGAATGATAATCAGCGTAGCGGGCAGTATGACGATCAATATGCAGAATACCACCACACGCTTCACGCCTTGCATCTTGTCAGTCTCTGCATAGTAGGAGAGGGGAGAAATAAAATAGTTTGTTTGTTTACTTGTGGTGACTAGTAAATATTTGTTTAACAAATGGCAATGAAAAGTTTGTTTAGCTATGCGATTAGAGTGAAATATGTAATTTTTTTTTATTTCACAGTTAAAAAAGAAAATATGTATTTACGTATCATTTTATGGAAATATGAAATCAGTAAATAGTAAATGTATTATCAAATGAAATAATGTTAGAAAAGATCTATATATCGTCACCTGAAAAGCAAAACGACTAACAAACATCATCGTTGAAATGCAAAAAGTCATAACTATTCATAAAAATTCAAAATTCACTTCTTCATTTATATGATGGATTTCATCGAATTACAACTCCCCCACATCAATTTATGGAAAAAAATTAAAATATTAGACACGACTTTTTCCATTTCATTTACGATGTTGTTACGTCTTTTTGCATTTCAGGTGACGATATACTGCACAGGCAACAAAACTCTTGTAATCGGTAAATAAAGTTGAAACGGGAACTTTGGTTAATACAAAATTTCGGTTAAAAAATGGTGGTAACCTTTAAAATAGGCTTGCTTAAATCATTATTTTTTTCTATTTTTTAAATATGATTTAAATTTTTTCGATTATTAATCTAAAGATTTTTTTCCAGCATAAACAATTATTTAAAAATTTACTCACATGTGTACATAACCTCATATGAGGTAATGTAACCTCAAGTATGATACGAGGTGAATTCAAATAAAAATTACATCCACAATGACAATCAGACCACAACAAGCATATCATTTTGACAGCCAGCACAATTCGGCTTGAAATCAGCTGCTTTTGTAACAACTTTGTACGAATTCGCCTTGGTATGTATGAAAAGTACAAAATTTGAGACTCACTTATGTAGGTACATACATTCAAAAAATGCAAATATTGCGTCAAGTACGCATAAATTGCCGCCACCTCTTCTTCTATGTTGTGTAAAAATTGCATAGAAGTATCGATTACCAGTACCTCACTAGAACAAAATTAGTCTGTTCCAATAGCAGTCCGGTTTACAGGATTTAGTCAGAACTCACAGGAAGTAGTTCCTATTGACATAAAACCTGTAAGTGGGAACAGTTTTGAGAGAGTAACTGAGCGACTGTTCCTAGTCAGAAGTTACAGGATTTAGTCCGGAGTTTTTTTTCCTGTAAGTTCATGAAAAGTGTCAAACGATCAGCTGATTTGCATGTGCAAACAAAAACAGAAAGCGGTGAAAGCAAAGAACCTTATATATGTAAAATAATGAAAGTAAACAACGAAATATTTGAATATGTATAGAATTTAGTAATTAGTTAGTGATATTTCAGCCAAATCAGTGTTGTACAAGTGACTAGGGACACGATATCGAACAGATAGTATCGATATGGTACTCATTTAAAGTATCGCTTTAAAAATATCGGGTACCCATTGATATCGGAATAAAAAGACTCGATATTACAAATATCGATACCAAAATCCAAAAAATTTATCTGAATATAGGTCTCGTGTATAGGCCGCTGTGGTGTAATGGTTAGAAGTGCGCAAAGCTTGAAAATTAAAAACAGCTTCCCAATAAATCATAATCGCCGTTCAGAGTCGACCTAAAACTGTAGGGACCCCTTTTGTGCCACAACATTAAGGCGCGAGCGACAAATCGGAGGAGAATCTCGGTCAAACACTAACATATTATGTAACAACACGTAGAGATTGAGGTGTTGACTTAAAACACCGAGGCCGCGGGTTCAAATTCCACCACATGCAATCCTAACTATATTACAAATTTCTGCTCTTTAAAGTCCAATTTATATCGGGAAGAATTGTTAATAACATTATCCTTGTAATGTGAGTTTATGCCATTCGATACGGTACTAGGGTTCTGGTACTCGTTTCCAAAAAAGATCGTTTTAAAACTATCGAGTAAAAATATCGGTATCGAATGCTAAAAGTATCGATATGGTATCGTATCGTATCGAAATTCGTATCCCTACAAGTGACATGTAAACAAACCGACTGACGTTTTTACAGGAAATAGTGCTTTTTGCATTCCCGTGCATTTCTGCATCTGTTCTCCTTTTACTCTCACTTGAGAGAGTAAAATTGTAGTTTGACAGCTCCACAGGATTTAGTCCGAAGTTCAAAGGAACAGACTAAATATGTAGTAAGGGTTGGGTTTTTGAGCTATGACACTATTGAAGTAAATTAGCGATATCTATATCAAAAATTAAATATATGTACATACTTAATAAAAACGGTTATAACTTGGCTTAAAAAATAAAATTCTTCATACCAGAAAATAGTAAAAAAAAACTTTTTATTTCTTTGCCAGTTAGAACCAAATAGAAAATACGCGTATTATAATTGAATTAAGAATCAGGTTAATCTATATCTATCTACAAGGCCGTATTTAGGGGGGGTGATCCAGGGGTTCACTATACTCAATTTTTATATATAAAACTAGCAGAGCACCCGACGTCGTTCGGGGTAAAAAAATCTAAATATAAAATAGTAGTAAAAATATTCAGTTCAGCATAAATTAAAGGAGACAAACTATTTTCTTTCTGTTTAAATTAAGACATCCTTATGAACCATACTTTTAGCTTTATCGTGCTCACACTACTATATATTTGACATAATTTTCTACAAATCTTGTTTCATTATTAATATTAGGTGGATTAAGGTAACGATAGAGTTTTTAAATTAAAATTAGTCTACTACGGTACATTCCGTTTAGCTGCCTGTTCGCTTAACTGTTTTGGTACAGCTGCACTTTTCCGGTAGAATGTTTATTTCGGAAAAAGTTTTACTCATAACGAATGAACATTTTTCGTTTAACAGCATCGCGGGATCAAAAAAAAACGACTTAATATTTCCATTTCAAAGTGGTCTAAAGACTGTAAGGCTTAAAAAAACACAGTTTTAAATATCCAAGCGATATAATAGACGAATACATATTTATCCCCCTTTTACAAACCCATCTTTATATACTTTAATCTAAACGCCTCCAATATATACATACATATGTCTACATATCAAATTCCAAGTTCATGTGACTATGGTTCCAAATTTATAGCTGATTAAAAACTCCACGCCTATGCTCCACGCCCCCTTTTACAAACTCATTTGTATATGCCTTACTATAAGCGCCTACCATAGATATGCCTGCTTACCAAATTTCAAGTTCTTGGGACTTATGGTTCGGAAGTTATAGCTCCGCGCCAATGGGGTGTGTCACGCCCCCTTTTATAAACTCATTAATATGTAGCCTACTATAAGCAACTACCATAGATATATATGTACACCAAATTTCAAGTTCATGTGACTAATGGTCATAGGTGATACAAATTTCCATGCCCATGGAAGGTGCCACGCCCGGTTATACAAACTTATATATATATATATATACCCTTCTATAAGCACCCACCATAGATACGTTTGCGTACCAAATTTCAATTTCATGTGACTTGTGGTTTTGAAACTATAGCTGATAAAATTTTCCACGCCTATGGGATGTTCCACGCCCCCTTTTACAAACCCATTTATATATACCTTACTATAAGCACCTACCAGAAATGCGTCTGCATATCAAATTTCAAGTTCATGCGATTTATAGTTTCGGAGTTATAGCTGATAAAACATTCCAGGTCAATGGGACGTGCCACGCCTCTTTTACAAACTCACTTATATATACCCTACTATAAGCACCTACTATAGATACGTCTGCGTACCAAATTTCAATTTCACGTGACATATGGTTCCCAAGATATAGTTGATAAAAGGTCCACTCCTATGGGATGTGCCACGCCCCTTTTTACAAAGTCATGTATATATAGCATACTGTAAGCACCTACCGTAGATATGTCTGCATACCTAATTTCAACTTATGGGTTTGAAATTATAGCTGATACAATTTTCCACCCCTATTGAATGTGCCACGCCTCCTTTTACAACCTCATTTATATATGCCTTACTTTAAGCGCCTACCATAGATATGCCTGCATACCTAATTTCAACTTATGGTTTTGAAATTATGGGATGTGCCACGCCACCTTTTACAAACCCATTTATATATACCTTACTATAAGCACCTACCATAGTTATGTCTGCATACCATATTTCAAGTTCATGTGACATATGTTTCCGAAGTTATGGTTGATAAAATATTTCCCGCCTATTGGATGTGCCACGCCCTCTCTTCTAAACTCAATTAAATATACCTTACTATAAGCACCTACCATATATATGACTGCATACCAAATTTCAAGTTCATGTGACTTATAGTTCGGGAGTTATAGCTTATAAAATATTCCACGACTATGGGATATGCCACGCCCACTTTTACAAACTCATTTATATATACTCTACTATAAGCAACTACCATATATATGACTGCCTGCCAAATTTCAGGTTCACATGACTTATGGTTCCGGAGTTATAGCTGATAAAATATTCCACGCCTATTGGATGTGCCACGCCCACTTTTACAAACTCATTTATATATACCATACTATAAGTACCTCACATATATAATATATGACCGCATACCAAATTTCAAGTTCATATGACTTATAGTTCCGAAGTTATAGTTGATAAAATATATCACGCCAATTGGATGTGCCACGTCCCCTTTTACAAACCCATTTATATATACCTTACTATAAGCACCTAATATAATTATATCTGCATACCAAATTTCAGGTTCGTATGACTTACAGTTCCGGAGTTATAGCTGATAAAATATTCCACGCCTATGATGTGCCACGCCCACTTTTACAAACTCATTTATATATACCTTCCTATAAGCGCCTACCATATATATGACTGCATACCAAATTTCAAGTTCATGTGACTTATGGATCCGAAGTTATGGCTGATTAAAAATTTCACGCCTATGGGAGGTGCCACGCCCCCTTGTCGAATCCGAATTTTTTTCACCCTATTATGGGCAATACTCTGTCAAAATTTCGTTCGATTCTGTCCGTCCGTTTAGGCTGCAACCTGGCACATACATACAGACGTACATACATACTTCCACAAATATGTAGTATATCTAGCCTTCTCGCAGCGTAAAATAATTTTTGGGAATATCCCGACCCCGGCGCCTCCTATCGTGTAATTTTTCAGTCCAAATATTCCTTTTCAATTGGCTAACTTATGTCCTAAATATGAGCCAAATCGGAAAGTAAATGAAATTTTTATGAATATCCCCACCCCAGCGCCACCTATCGACTAAATTTTTAGTAGAAATATTACCCTTCAAGGTGCTGACATATGTTCCAAATATGAACGAAATCTGTCCAGCCGTTTAGTAGTTTAGTGGCATTCAATACACGGAAAACTCTATGAAATAGTGAAATCGTGACGCCTCAACTTTATTCATTTTTCGGCAACAACAACAAAAAAATTCAAATTTTTTTTAAATCAAAAAACCTTCCACACAGAAGGTCCAAAAATGTGCTTTTTACAGAATCGAAATCGGTTCAGCCGTTTGGTCAGGCATCGCGGTCATACGAAAAACATTTCATTTTTATATATATAGATTTGCAAAAATTACCACACTGCGATATTGTTTTTTAATGTTATTAGGCTCTCGTTTATCCAAATTTTCAGATAATAAAGAGAAATATACAATTTGGATGTTACTTGTTGTTGTAGACGTTTTTTTAATTCATGGCTCACTATTATAAAATCACATAACGTTATTTGCAAGTGGACTACTCATTTGTGCAATATTAAAAAAAAATTCAACAAACCTTCGTACAAATTTCAAACTTTTAGAAATTCTAAAAAATCAATCGACATTTTTAGCCATTTGAAACGTGTACTTTGTTCAACTAGAATTCAATGGGTTACAAATCTGCATACTCAGAATTTAATTAAAAAAATAGAAATTTTAACGAAAATTTGTAGAATTTTTTTTTAGTTGCATAAATTTTTAAGGCAGTGTCACTCGATTGGTACATTTGTACAGATTTGTAAATTTTTATTTTAGACAATACAGAGATGTTCTATTGAAAAATTTCAATAAATTAATTTTCGGGATTGGGATAGTGAAAAATATTTTGGGTGTTCAAACAATTGGGATACGATTTACACCAAATTTTGGCAAATACCCAATCGTGTGACACTGCCTTTAAACTTGTATTTATATGGATGTTGTTAAAGAACAACGACAAAAATAATATTTTTAAACTTGTGAACATTTGGTGCGGCTATAATTTTTTCGACTACTGTACATAAGTTGGCTATGATTACTCGGCCGTGC
>NW_023464308.1:0-11288 GCF_013731165.1 Rhagoletis pomonella
TAAGTGCGGCCGAAGGCCGCCTACGCAGAAAGGTGTTCTCTGCAAAATGTGTTCAGCCCCCCCTTCTTCGGCAACACAGAAATAATAATTCTACTAAGTAAAAATTCATATTATATTATTCAAAATGCTAGTCTGGTAGCACTAAGTTGTATGTTATTTTGCTATCTTATTCATCGTTTATATGAAAACTTTAACAATAAATTATATAAGAACTATAGGGTTGCTAGAAAAAAGGGGGGTAGTTTTGAAATCAGGGGGTCCTATTCTACCCCCCCCTCATCACCCCTTTTTCTAGAATTTGCCGTCCGTCTACTAAAATTTTCCCTTTTGCTGTACTAGTGTGGTAAAGAAGTGCTTCAATTTTGTATAAAAATGCTATGAGACGTTTTTTGGTATGAAGAATCCATTTCTGCACTCATTCTAAAACTGGCACCAGAGGGCGCAACAAAGAAAATTTTCGCATTTTCTTTGAAGCCTATTTTCGCAATTATGCAAACTCCAAATTCATTTCAGAACCATGGTTTATTCGGCAAATTTGTTTAGAATTACACGTAAAATCCCTCTATGCTATACGCGCATAGTAAAAAAAAAAAAGTTGATCCGCCCTATTGTACATATAAAGTTGAATAATGCATATGTATGCACACTTACTTAATTTTCCAAGTGACACTGTCTCTTGCCTGTCTTCTCATTGTTTAAATGCTGTCTTCAAATTGTTCGGACAATTTCCTGTGCACTTTGCCACATTTCACGCTTCTGTTGGTCCCCCTTATCTTCGCTACTTGAATATTTCAGCGTTTGCTATATACTGTATATTTCTCTACAGAGTTGTAGGTTCTGCAGTTGATTTGCTTTTCTTGTATCTCGGCGCCTGTTTAGCACGTGCTTCGTTTTCATTTAGTGAAATAGCCAAATGGACAGCGCGAAATACAAAAAAAAAGTAAGAAAAAAAATCACGAATGCAAAGAAATTATGCAATGGAGAGGAGATTCCGTAAGTCAGCTGGGTTCTATTATTATTTTTTTTTTGTACTCTTACTAGTGAAATTTACTAAAGAATAAATTGGTGCATACTTTTTTCTTTAAAATTGATATGCACTGCAGTCAAATGCACTTCACTGTTTTCAAGAGTTTTCATTTTCATTTTTATTCTCTTTTATTGTTTTGCTTTACAACTCAGTTTTTTTGTTTTTGTTGCATTAATTTTGCACTTCAACTCTCAAACAGCATTCCGAGACGCAAAATTTAATTTACTGCTCATCAGCTTTCCAACTTTCGTACGTCAGTGAGCGTATTGCGCCCCACTCCCCCGCAGCGCTTATATTTTTTGACTGACCAACGTAGCTTTGTTTGAACATTTTATCTGATTTCTATTTAAGAGTTGTTGGAATTTAAGTTTTTTATTGCTTTTGTTATCGTTTCACTTGGTGTTTTTTTTCCGTTGCTGTGGCTGTGTGTCAGCGCAATAACTTTCCTCTCCTTGATAGTAGTAAAGTGATTTTCTTCAATTTCAATTTGCAGCAAGGACCTTTCGGTTACTTTGTGTCAACTGTGAAAATACTAAATATCCAGTATTTACGATGACCCAAATGAAAGTGTATGCTGAGTGGTTGGCAAGTGTATGTGTGTGAGTGTGTGTGTGTGTGAATGTGACACGTCTTGTCTTCGCCCATTCCCTACAAAATGAACCCTATTCCGGCAGCTACACTTCGGCTACAGCTCACAAACAGGCATACGCGTACCAACTTTGAATTTCACTCTTTCGCGCACACGTGCACATGTCTACTAACACTCACTCAACAGTAAGGAGTGCAATGCATTTCTTTTTTTTACTTCTATTATTACTATTAACAGAGAAGTCAAAAACAGAGACGTGCCATTTGGCGAGGGCCAGTGTGTCAAAGTGGGTAGTATTTGTACCAGCAGGACGATTGCTTCTTGGAAAGAATGAGCGCGTATGCGTGTGTGCTTGATTTGCCAACGGGAATGTGCCAAATAATATTTAAGTGTTTATTTCGCTTGGAATAGCAAATGTTTAAATGTATGTGTACTAGGACACATATACATACCCTGCAGGAAATGTATCTAACTATAAGCTAACTTTATGTTGATTAGGAAGAGGCTAAAATTCACTATTATCTTGGACGAAAGCTAACTATTTTTCTATGGCGATGGCCGCGAAATAGTCAATAGTCTACATTTGATGTAACTAACTTGTAACTAACTACTTTTGGACATAAAATATCAATAGGAAAAACATTTTCTTTATTTATTTTGTTACATTTCATATTTGTTTACATATTCTGCTGTAGGTGGTCCCATATTCGAACTCCGTCAGACATAACTTCAAAATGATAATATGAAATTTCGATCTTCCTTTTATTTGTCCTCAATTCGAAAAAGGATTTGCGAAGTGCAGGATATTTAAATAGAAACGCGTTTAAAAAAACAATCTCCTGCATTACTTGTCAACTAGTTTCAAGTTAGCTTTTTCTAGCTAACTACAAGTTATATATTTTATAGAAATCCCACAAAAATGCTAACTACAAGTGGGCTATTTTTTATCAATTGATAATTTTTTTCCTGCAGGGCATGTATGTGCACATGAAAGTATAACACCACAAGTGGACTTGAGTAACCGAAAGCAGCATGTACGAGATATTTGTGATAAGCTTGTTTGATGCAGGAATAGCACGCATTGCTGCAGTTCTGCTGCTAAGTATTTATGATGTCTCATATGAACCCAAATGCGAAAATTCATATTTTCACAGTTTTCTACATTCGGGTGCATCACACCATAAAAAGCTGTACCCTTTTTCCGTCGGAAATATAAAACTTATGTTAGTCTAAGACTTCCGACAAAATATTTTGGAAAAATTTTAAGAGTTACGTGAGCTGTCTCGATTTGAAAATACCTACAAAAATCGAAATTTTATAAATTTCGGTTGATATAGGTAAGAGTTTAATCTTTAAAGGTCAGCAAAAATTTGTTTAAAAGTTTAAATGAGATTGTTGGAGGTATTTGCAAATCAGTCTGGCTCACCTAGATCTTAGTATTCTTCGGAAATATTTTGTCCGAAGCCTTAAACTATAATTAATTTTATGATTTCACTTTTTCTTTTGGTGATGCACCCTAATGTATCTACATTTTTAGTAAATACCAATATGCATGTGTTCATCGTTGCGTTTGGTTTTGGTCGAGTGTGTCAAATAGAAAATGGAGCACAATTTTGATATGCTATTGCCATAACTGCTGCCATTACAGCAGCCATTGCAGTTGCCTGCCTGATTCCTCACTCTCCCTCTCTCTCTCTCTATTGCTATTCCTCCTACTGTGTGTGTGCTATTAGTATGCCATAACATTCGCAGCCATTTTATTATTTGCTTTTCAATTTCCACAATTTATCCACATTTTCATATGCATGGTATGCGCATGAGGGTGGTCCGAAATTGATTCTCTAGTCACCTTTCGCCCACGTCCCGAATTGAAGAATATTGAAAGTGGGTAACATTTAATGGTGTCGCTGCAGAGTCGTTAAAAATAAATTATTTTATCGTATACGAATATTTCCATTCAACACAATACAAAAAAATAAAAATTTTAAGAACGAGTGAAAAATAAATTGTACAAATCTGTTGAGCTGTTCGTGCATCGTAGACATAAAATAATAAATTTTTGTATATAAGGGATAAGATTATCAGTTAAGAAAAAGTAGTTAGTAAAATTTTAAAATTAAATATGCATCATAATTAATTTTTTGGAATATTTCTGAAGAGAAATATTCATACTCGACCAAAATGTATTTATTTTTAAGAATTTTATAGCAGTCCTCCTAACAAATTCATTTTTCTTCAGCAAAATATATGGAACAGCTCAAAGCTCCGGCGCCAACAATAAATTTTATTATCCGATTTCAAGAGAAAACTTACACATTTTTTCTGAGTTTTATAACTGTGGTGCGTGAAAGCAAGTAAATACCAAAAAGCTGAACTCCCTTTGTGTTTTTAACCACCCCAATATTCATATGCACATTTGCAGTTATTTAATTCAATTTTCTTGTGCAAAACGTATAATCTGAATCTATGTAGATGTGTAAGTAAAATATTTTTGAAATATCATGACACTTCTGGCGTCAATCGTATTTTAGTGCTTTGCAAAATTTACTTCAATTATCATTTCGCATCTGGTTGAATGGCAGCACATTTACTGCAAATGATGAGTGTTCTTTGAGTCACACATGGTAACGCTTTGTTTTTTGGAAATTAATTTTGCGATCATAAAGCGGATCATTTTTTTTTTTTTTGATCCGAGGCGTTGCTTGCAAGGATCCTCTAGTGGCTTATGTTAGTACCAAATGTAGAAAATTCCTTTTTTCATATGGGCTGTAAACTTGTCCACCTATTGGTCGGTTTTTAAATGATCTTTTCATCGACCTACCTTGTCGCTAGTACAGGCTTTTTTATTGACCAATATAAGCTAAAGTTGTCGTTTCGCCTACCAGATTATACAAGCGTTTGCCAGACCGAAATGTTTGCAATTATGGAGACAGTAAGGTACATCAAAGAGAATGTACCCTCGATTACCAAGCTGAATATATTCTCGGATAGCTAAGCGGCTATTTAGCCACTCTCTTCTACAGCTTTTTTTTTAGATCTCGTTAAGTGGATGAATGTAACGCACGTGGTGGACATGGACGCCTCGGTCAGAAAGATCAAAGCAAAAATTACCGAAATTTATTTCTCGCAGGACGAGAACACTTGTATAGTTTTTGCTTCATTCGCTTATATGTACGCTTTGCTCTTCACAAAGGGTCCCATTTATTATTAGAAAGGTTTTATTAAACGGTTTGGTATTCAAAAATGGTTGAGCAAGGATATCTATTATGAAATTTCATAAGCGTAAGTACTTTGGTTCTCGAGATATTTGCATTTTAGTTGCTCGGTGCTACATTTGTAGGTACCACCTCTTTGTACATAAGGGTTAAATTACATGTATTTACAACAAAATTTATACAGCAAGCTGTTTATTTGACAGAAAATTAATTTGCACTTCATAGTTTTTCGATAATTTGTTGACTAAACATATTCATAGACATTTTGATTTCCAAGAGCTTTTGCCTTTGCGTTCATATAGCGAATCGGAGAGCTTAAACTATAGATTATGAAGGTAAAAGCACAACACAGCAGAGCAAAAATAATGTCAAAATTAGTTGTTAGTATACAGCGGATGTACAAAGTTTCATTTTATTTTATGTTAGTTTGAATCTTATGCACACAATTGCAACAAATACATATATTAACAAAGCAATAACAGCAGCAGTAGCAGGGGCAACAGTGTCTCTGTCGTTGTGACGAAAGTAAAATTTCTAACCAAAAAGCAAAAATGCCTGTGTATTTTTGCCCACTCTGTGTTTTGTAGTTTAAAATTGTGCAAGCATTCCGGTAGTTGCTGCCATTACATGCAACATGAAAGGTGGGCTTATGGAACAAAATGGCAACAATATACGACTAACTAAAAGCCAACTGTGCACCATAGAAGCAGTATTACAGAAATTTTCTTGTAGTTGCAATGTCGCAGTTTTTATGGGGCTACTACTTTACAACAAATGTAGCAAGCGCGACGAACAGTTCTCCTAGAATTGCAAATATGCGACTTCATGTGGGTTTATTTCAAACACTAGGATATACGTCACATTCCATAAAATAATCAATGAATATTTCCCAGTAAATTTATATATTTTTTTTTCATTTCCGAAAATCCACTCAAATATTTATTAGTTACGTTAATTGGCTTCTAGAGTTCTGTGATCTTTATTCTTCCAATTCATCTTATTGGCAATTATCCTTCACATTGCTGCGGACAAATTATGTTGAAATTTGACTCTTTTTGTACCAAAATGTAATAATCCTAGAACAGCGAAGACCTAGCGAAACAAATTTAACACCATTGTGAAGCTCTTGAGATAGAGTATTCTAGAACAATTTTGTTAAATAAAAAAATTGACTTGACCTGACGTTAAGAAATAGGGGGTTTTCAATTTATCTACAGCTTTGACTTGACAACAGTGTGTAGTGAATTTTTTAAATAGTTTTAAATACATGTTTTATTGTCCTCGAGCCAAGATGATCGCAGTAACCGAAAAACGCATTAAATTATTTTGTTAGGAAGATCATTAAAAGATTTTTTTGGTGTAAAGGGACCAAAATTAAAAAAAAATACTTTTTGAAGTTCAAGGTAATCATTTAACCACTGTGTCCTTCAAATGACCTTTAAGAGCGAAATTTTATTTTTTTTTGTCTTTTTTGACCTAAAACCTGCATGTGATGAAGTTTTAAAATAAATTTAAATGCGCTTTTCGGATCCTTATGATCATGGAAATCGTGTCCTTCACACAAGAACAGCAAAAATACGTATTTAAAAACTTTTAAAAAGTTCCGTGTATACATATATCTGCCCAAAAAGACGAAAACCCCCTTACCTTTGAAGATCATTTAAAAGATCAAGCCACTTTCAATGCAGTCAGGGCCACGAGTGACATTCAGTTTGCCAAAATATTTAGGTGCAATGCATAAATTTTACTAAATGTGTTCAACTCGATCATATTTAGTGAATTAAACCCTCCATTATACGCAAATTTTTTGGCCACCTACCCTAATAAACCTACTGACTTATGTACATTCATTTGTATGAATGCGAACCAATGCACATCGCTAACAAAAGTTTTGTTGTTATACGTAAGCCATAATTTTTGTAGCTGTTTGCGACAGACAGCAATCGTAAACTGCACCAACAACATGGCGTTATTCGTTTATAGTTATGTACATATCTTTGCACCGTAGTAGTGCCCGTAGTTTTCACGACATATAGTAAAGTGCAAAAAGACCACAAGCCAGACAGACAGTCGCACTGCAAATTGCACACGTGGTAGACAAAGGTCGCCACGCAACAATAGACAGACTATCGCATTATGTAGGTAATAAAGTTGTTTGGTAAAAAGTATGGACTAGATTGCTTGGGCTTTCGAAAATTAATTCATTCCATACCTGTGGAATCACTTATCAGAATTTGAACTCATTTAAAAAATAGTAAATTTGTTTAAGCATCGATCTTTTTCGTATTACTTAAGAGCGAAGTTTTAATCACATCGTACCTTTAAGGTGCTCAAAATTATTATTTAGAGTAGCCCTTATAAGCTTTCGATAACATCTAGATCGTGAAAACATTTAGCGACCTATCAAATTCTATATAAAAATGTGTGATTTTTTGAGATCCGAATTGTAGAAATTTCTTTGACGGAATTTTCGCTGAGGCGAGAATGCGCATATATTCTCTGTTAAGCCTGTTTAAATTTCGTAACATTAACTTATGGGTCATTCCAAACAATATTACACCTCAATATTTTTTTTGGGATGAAATATATTTTTTTACATTCTTTAGCGGAAAAAGAAGACACCTGTTTTCTTATTTCGTCATGATATACGAAAATCTCGAAAAAAAAAATCCCGAAATTTAGGACTCACGGAGAAGTACTTTTTTTTTAATTGTTTGCAGTTAATAAACTATTTGTCGGAGAAAATCGGTTAAGGTATCAAAATGTGCGTAATTACCTCGACTTTCCTAGAAAGAGATTAAAATTAAAAAAAAAAAATTGCATTAAAAAATCGCATTTTTTGGTATGTTTATCTAAATTTAGGTAAAATTTTTCGGCAAAAAAGTACCATATGAAAATTTAAGTTTCATCACTAGTGCCAGAAAATAGCGAAAATATGGTCACCACCTCAAAAAATGTGAGGGAGTTAAATCGGTTTGTGAAAATTCATTTGGCTTGGTTTTTTGTCTCAAAAAAAAAAAACCAGAATGGCACATGAAAGTGAATAAGAGTGCTTTAAAAAAAGAATAAATAAATACAGAGGGTATGACATAACGCCGAAACTTGTATGTCTCCAAACCAAATTTGACAAGGGATGGCGGAAATTCGCTTCAAAAATCAATATACTCCTACCCTGTCCGAAGTAATAACGATATTACACTTTTCTCAAGATATATGAGTGCAAGCATGTGCCGGTTAAAAATTTTGCCGGATAACCGGATTCTGGATGTCATGTAAAAAATAAGAATCGGATTCAGTAGATTGCTGTCCCTAATGAACTTCGTAGTGGGTTTTTGGTGAACTACTTGAAAACCATCAGCCCATTTGCCAGTGTCATGCCGATGCGGAAGTCGTTTACCTTCCTTTCCAAATCAAAAATATGAAAATTTTTAACTTCTATTAAATTGGATTTTTTGTCTCAAAAAAAAAAAACCAGAATGGCACATGAAAGTGAATAAGGGTGCTTTAAAAAAAGAATAAATAAATACAGAGGGTATGACATAACGCCGAAACTTGTATGTCTCCAAACCAAATTTGACAAGGGATGGCGGAAATTCGCTTCAAAAATCAATATACCCCTCCCCTGTCCGAAGTAATAACGATATTACACTTTTCTCAAGATATATGAGTACAAGGATGAGCCGGTTAAAAATTTTGCCGGATAACCGCATTCTGGATGTCATGTAAAAAATAAGAATCGAATTCAGTGGATTGCTGTCGCCAATGAACTTCGTAGTGGGTTGTTGGTGAACTACTTGAAAACCATCAGCCCATTTGCCAGTGTCATGCCGATGCGGAAGTCGTTTACCTTCCTTTCCAAATCAAAAATATGAAAAGTTTTAACTTCTATTAAATTGATAACAAAAATACATACAGTAAAATGTTTTCTGAAAAGGGCTTTCAAATTCTGCCGGATTTGAGCAATATTGCGGGGTTAACAATGAACTGGGAAATTTTGTAATTCAGTTGATGGGAATTTCTTTTCGGTTCTGTTTTACTAAGCGGAATGTTGCGGCGAATATCACCCGACGGCATCGGTCCGTCTGACAAAATTCGCTCAGTCAATTGGTTCTGTTACTAAAATCGGCTGTACTTGCGTATACATTTACAACAATATTTTTTTCAATATAAGGCGAAAGTTTCCAACAAAATTTTTACTATTCCCGTTTAACAAACTTGCTACTAAATCTATTTTAATGCAATGACACAGAAAACAAGGACAACAATAAAACGTTCGAAAAATATATATAAAAAAGTAGATATGGTTAAACCGAAAGTTATTTTACACAGAAGCAGAAGCTACATAAAACAACACTCGTAACTGCTTGTAATTGTTGGCCTATGTGATATGAATATCAGTATGCATCTATGTACATACATGTTTTCTTTAACCTACATACCTGCACAATAGACACCCTCATAAGAACAGTTTGTATGAGCGAGTGTGCGTTTATGCAACAAAGCTCCTTTTGTTGCTGCTTTCATTTTGTTTCCGTCTTGGCACTTGGCACCAAAGCTGCAACACAAATAGCAGGGAAGAAAGGTGCTTTGCAAATAAATTTTTGCTTTTTATACACAACTTTCCATGTCTTTTGCTTTTGTTAAAGTTTGCATTGGATGCACTTAGATACTTTGCTCGCACCTTTTTGTTTGCTTTTGTTTGCGATTTGTATTTTGCAAATGTAATTGGTTGATTGTGCGAATGACATTTGAAATAGTTTATCAATTATTTAGTGCTGATACACCTGCCTGGTATTTTAATATTTAAATAAAATACAACTTGAGCTCCGTTATTGAGAATATAAATGAACCAAGAGAAATTTTATAAAAGTACCAAAAATTTTATACATACATCTAATGGTTTGTACCTTTGCGGATTTTTACTATGTACATACATGTATATCTAATAAAGTTCAGAGAAATAAAAACCAATCCATGAGGTGAAACTTTAGTTTGAAGCTGGGTACTATTTTAATTTTTCGATTTTTAATAATCAATTTTTTTTTAAAGTTATTTCAATACATAAATAATAGAATGCCGAAATAGGTGAAAGTACGTAGTTGTTGAAATAATTAATACACCGCGCGACCGCAAGTTAAAAAAAAAAAATATTTATATATTCGCGAAATTAGGCACCAAGAATTTTAAGACTGCGTCTTTAGTTTTCTCTTCAAACATCTCAAAAATTTTTTATATGATCAAACTTAAGACTTTTCGACACTCGCTTGTTTGACACTCATATTTTAATACATATTTCATATAACTTGCATATAAGTTAACTAAATACGACTCTTAAAGTTGGTGGCAACCCTCTGAAAATATCTTAAACTACTAACTCCTTAAATCAATTTCGTGTGGCAACCACTGGGTGATATATATTTCAATTACCTTAATTTAAATTGAAATTAATTTTTTTTTTTAAGTTGGCAACACTAAATCATTTAGTTTAGGAATAAAGCCTTTTCAAAACCATTTTGATTGATGCCTATATAGGAATAATTGGTTTTTTATTTTAAATAACTTGAAATAATTTTTTTAAAAGTTATCAACCCTTTTTGAAAAAGTGATATATTCAATCAACTGAGTGAATTTTTTCAGTCATAAAAAACTCCATTTTCGAGGTATTTCCAAATCGGTCCAGCTTACGCAAATCCTAATATTTTTTCCGAAATATTTTGCATAAGTTTTCAAGTATAATAAGTTTTGTAATCCCGGCGGAAAAACCGCTACTTTTTTGGTGATGAATTTTTAACCCTGAACGGGTAATTTCCGTCGATTTGACGAACACTGTTGCTATTTCATTTCATTTTACTCGCCATTGGACCGAAGAGTAAAATGTATGAAAAAGCTTAGATAATAAGTGGCCTCTGTATTTTCTGTTTCTTTTTAAGGTTCATTATTATTATAAGTAGTTTTGCAATTTTGCATGCAACATTTTTTATACAAAAAATGGCAGCTGAAAAGGACTTCGCGGATTCGACGAAGATTACCTTTAAAGTATGTCAAATAAAGTTACCTGTTCGTGAATATGTATGTATTTAAACACATTTATATATAAACATTTTACTAGAATTGTATTTTTCACAACAGCAGCAACGGAATCATATCACCACCAGCCAATTCGTTGGAGTTCATTGCAATAACACAAAACACATAACAAATTAAATAGTTTTATCCTACGCCTAGTCCTACTGACATTAATTTAAAATGTAAATTACTAAGTGGTTACGAAGCAAGTGGGTATTGAAAAAAACATGGATTGTTTTTAGGTTTGTATGTACATATGTAGGTAAACACATATATGTATGTACATGTACATCGGAAGTAATGGTTTTATCAGCATGCAATTGCAAAGCAATTATATGTGTACCAACGCTTTTTTATATGTACATACTAATGAGGCGAAAGGGCATGCACG
>NW_023464309.1:0-11284 GCF_013731165.1 Rhagoletis pomonella
AAATCATGCTCGTACCTGACCGGTTGTCTGGAAATGGAAAGCATCACTTACATTTATGTTATTCTACTTTCCTTTATCTTTATTTTTGTCTTTATCTATAACAAAATCGATAGTAACATCAATCAAAATATCGATAAGAAAATCGATAAAGATATCTATAACAAAATCGATTAAAATATTGATACAAAATTTTGATAAAAAATTAAAAAAAAAATCGATAAAAAAATCGGTCAAAATATCGATAACAAAATCGATAAATATCGATAACAAAATCGAAAAGTATCGATAGATCTCGATAAAAAAATCGACAAGAAATTGATAAATATCGGTAACAAAATCGATAAATATCAATAAAAAATCGCTAACAAAAATATCGACTTTTATATAGATATGTTCCGAGAAAACCCGAAAACCCGAAATAGTTCCCAGAGTGAGTCTATGTGTATGTGTGTAGAAACAGTTTCCAACAAATAATAAATATGGACTTGATACCTAGGCTAAACAAATAAATCGCTAAACCACAGCTCAACCTATGTATGGCACGAAAATACGCTTTTGGCATTTAACAAAAAATATTAATTTTGTAGAAAGAATTGAAAACGATATTTTCAGTAAAGAAAAAATTGCAATATAGTTGATGAAGATGCCTACCAAAAATATTGGAGACTCATTCTATGGCCATGGCAAACCTACCTTGGCGAAAGGAATCTTTATGCACGTATGGCTTTGGAAAATATATAAAATCTTTTTACTTTGAGAAAAATTAATATCCAGAAGTAGAAACATTCCTTATGCATCGGATTGATTAATTTTTCAGGCAACACAACCGAAGGTATTTGGACTTTCCGGCGGAAAATCGATGTTATTCACACAGTGCAAACAACAAAGTCGTTATTCGAGGAGAGAAAACCTCATTTTTTAAGTATCTAGCTTAAAATCGGGGGTTGAATTCCCATGAGGAATATTCACTCTTAACAAGATTTCATGCCACGAAAATTCTTTCCCGTTTTTTTACCGAGATCGGGATATTATTGGGCCGTGATTTAATATTTAATTGTCCCAGCAATGGGTTGTGCGCTGGGCTTGGGACCCGCCACGTAAAAACCACTTCCAGTGAAGAAGCAAGGCAAAGCCTCGGATGAGACTCTTCAACATCTCGCTCATCTGCGCCCATACCCGACGGAAGAGAAGGATGAGGCATCCAAGGATCTCTTCTATGAGCGCGTTTGAGCGCACATATGAGCGCTGCCCCCGTCATGATATCAAAATCGTTCTTGGTGACTTCAATGCCAGGGTAGGCAAGGAAGGGATCTTTGGAACCACCGTCGGAAAATTCAGCCTCCACGACGAAACGTCCGACAACGGATTGAGGCTGATCGACTTCGCCGGGGCCCGAAACATGGTAGTATGCAGTACTAGGCTCAAGCATAAGAAGATCCATCAGGCTACGTGGCTGTCTCCGGATCGAAAAACGAGAAACCAAATCGATCATGTTGTGATAGACGGAAGGCATGCTTCCAGTGTTTTAGACGTACGCACACTCCGAGGCCCAAACATCGACTCGGACCACAAACTTGTTGCAGCCAAGTTATGCACCCTCCTCTGTGGAGCAAAAAATGTGGGCCCAAATGTGCAAGGAAAGCTTAACGTCGAAAAGCTGCAATCACAACAGACAGCCAGCGCTTTCGCTACTCGACTCTCACACCTGCTCTCAGAGAGCCCTCTTCAACAAACCGACATATGCGAGCAGTGGAACCACATTTCCCGCTCATTAAGTACCGCCGCCGAAGAAGTAGTCGGATTTCAGCGAGCAAGAAAGAACAACTGGTACGATGAGGAGTGTCAGGAAGCTGCAGAGAAAAAAGATGCCGCCTACAGGGCCACGATGCGATCGAGCGCAACGCGCGCTATGTGGGACCGCTATAGGGATCTGAAGAGGGAAGCGAGACGTATTTGCCGCAATAAGAAGAGAGAGGCCGAAATACGCGAGTGTGAAGAGCTTGAAATGCTGGCCGACAGGAAAAATGCCCGAAAATTTTACCAGAGAGTTAGGCGACTTACGCAAGGTTTCAAGACCGGGGTGTACTCCTGACAGAACAATAATGGCAACCTAGTAACTGATGTCCAGAGCGTACTTAAATTATGGAGGGAACACTCTTCCGCCCTACTAATTGGTAGCAGCACGGAAAGTTGGGGAGAAGAAGAACCCGAGCCCGCAGTTGATGATGACGCGGTCGACGTTCCACCGCCTGACTATGACGAGGTACGTAAAGCAATAACGCGGCTGAAAAACAACAAAGCTGCTGGAGCTGACAGCCTACCAACTGAGGTATTCAAGTACGGCGGCGAGGAGTTGATAAGGCGCATGCATCAACTCTTGTGCAGAATATGGTCAGATGAACGCATGCCCAACGACTGCAATTTAAGTGTGCTCTGCCCAATCCACAAGAAAGGTGACCCCGCCAATCGCGCCAACTACCGCGGGATCAGCCTTTTAAGCATAGGTTACAAGTTCTTATCGAGCGTATTGTGTGAAAGACTGAAGCCCACCGTCAATGAACTGATTGGACCTTATCAGTGTGGCTTTAGACCTGGCAAATCCACCATAGACCAGGCATTCACAATACGCCAAATCTTGGAAAAGACCCGCGAGAAAAGGATCGACACTCACCACCTATTTGTCCACTTTAAAGCCGCTTTTGCCTATACGCCGCTATGTCTGAATTCGGCGTTCCCTCAAAACTCATACGGCTGTGTAAAATGACGTTGAGCCATAAATACCACCAGCTCCGTCAGAATTGGGAAAGACCTCTCCGAGCCGTTCGCCACAAAACGGGGTTTCAGACAGGGCGACTACCTTTCATGTGACTTCTTTAATATGATGTTGGAGATGATAATAAGAGCTGCAGAACTGAACCGCTCAGGAACAATTTACTACAAGAGCGTGCAATTGCTGGCTTATGCCGATGACATCGACATCATCGGTAACAAAAACCGCGAAGTCTGTTCTGCCTTTTCCAAGTTGGAAACGGAAGCAAAGCGAATAGGTCTGGTGGTAAACGAGGACAAGACGAAGTATCTCCTGTCATCAAACAAACAGTCAGCACATTCGCGCCTTGGCACCCACGTCACTGTTGACAGTTACAATTTCGAGAAAGTAGATAATTTCGTTTACTTGGGAACAAGCATTAACACCGATAATAATGTCAGCATTGAAATCCAACGCAGAATACCTCTTGCCAACAAGTGCTACTTTGAACTGAGTAGGCAATTCAGGAGTAAAGTCCTCTCTCGACGTACGAAAACCACGCTCTATAAGTCACTCATCATGCCTGTGCTGGTATATGGCGAAGAAGCATGGACAATGACAACATCCGATGAGGCGGCTCTTGGAGTGTTTGAGAGAAAGATTTTGCGGAAGATTTACGGACCTTTACGCGTTGGCGACGGCGAGTGCCGCAGACGATGGAACGATGAGCTGTATATGCTTTACAACGATATGGACATAGTGCAGCGAATTAAAATACAGCGGCTCCGCTGGCTTGGTCATGTCCTTCGAATGGACACCGACGCTCCAGCTCTGAAAGTATTCAACTCAGAACCCGCTGGTGGTAGCTGGTACTGCGATGGAAAGATCAGGTGGAGAAGGAATTGGCTTCACTTGGCGTTTCCAATTGGCGTCAGTTGGCACAGAAGAGAAACGACTGGCGTGCTTTGCTGAACTCGGCCAAAATCGCTGGGGCGGTTACAGCGCCAAAAAAGAAGAAAGAAGAAGATTTAATATAAAAAAAAATAAAACGGGGTTTAGTTAGAAAATAGCTTCTACATATTTAAGTTTTTCAAATCCAGTTATTGGTGTACTTTTTTGTTGAGAATTTATGACACTGCAACAATCGGAAGCCGAATAACTACTTATACACATATACAAATTTTCTATTTAATGTGCTACTGAACGGTAGATAAAATTATAGACGAATGCCAACGTAATGTATGGAAAATACTTATAAACCCAGAGCTATTATAATTGCATACCGCAAAAAAACATTACCCTTATTTAATACAGAGAAATTCGAGGAAAAACATTATGCAGATATAATTCTTTCACTAAGGTATATACATATATCTTTTTCTTTATAATTAATATAATAATAATAGATTGGCGCTTACACATATGTTAGTGTTTGGCCGAGCTTCTCCTCTTTCTTTATAATTACCTTTGTATTAATCTTTCTTCCCATATCTTCATCCTTACTATTACCGGTATCCTCATCTCCTTCTTTTCTAATATTTATCTTTATTTTTACCTTTATGTTTATTTGTTTCTTCATCTACACTTTCACCTTTGTGTTAAAGTGTTAAATTTACCTAGGTCTTTATTTTTGCCTTTATCTTTACGCATCTTTGTTTTTGTTTTTATTTTTACTTTTGCCTTTATCCTTTTCTTTATCTATGTACGTACTCACCTTTACTTTTATTCTTTTATTGGTCTTTATCTAAGTCTTATTTTTTAACCTTATATTAGCACGTTTTTGTTAAATGAATACGATGTGCATATGAGTAGTCCACTTGCAAACAGCGGAATGTGATTTTATAATAGAAAGCCATAAATTTGACAAAACGGCTACGACAACAAGTAACATTTAAGTTGAATCTTTTTTATTATAACCTGAAAATTTTGATATATAAGAGCATTATAAAATTGTAACATAACATAACATGACATAATATAACATTAAAAGTCTATACGACCTAAAGCAGTCTAAGTTCATCAGAAGATGTATACTTTTGAAAGCTTATAAGTAAGTATGATAGCGACTTTTGGAAGAAGAGTTAACATTTTATGCTATTTTTACAGAATACAAAAAGACTAGCAATACCCGGCGCGCGTTGCTACGCCAAAGACAAACACAAGTATTTAGAGTTTTGACATTGAATAACTTTTTATTTACTTTAATGCTAAGGTATAGACAATATCTTTAGTTTTTTTTAGTTGTTGTGTAAATATATAAATTTTGTGGTCCCCAACTCGTGAACAGGCGACGTATAATAGGCCATGTGAAAAGCACGAATTTTTCAAATCCAAACCCGCGATAGTTAATGATTGCCCTTGTGCTTTATTTACAGTTATTGCAAAGGGCAATACACAAAGGGAATTAAAGCCGCTTGAATTTGAACGGTAAATCGTTGGAAATCATCGGTTTACGTGGAATCAGCACATCTTCGCCTTTGAATTTACCGCTGATGATTGTCCTTCGTTCAAATTCGGTGTTAATTTTTTTTATTATCACTCTGGTTCCGTTGCACAGTTTTGGCGCGTTCAAGTTCCGAATAAGTATCACTGGTGGCTCCAAAGAATTAAGAAATTCAGTTCGGTAATTAACAGCTTGATCTTTGGCCATTTGTCCGTTTAATTTACTAACATTATCGTTCTTCGGAGCTAAAATTCCACGTTCGCAGAACCTTTCCGTATTTCGGTAGTTGATCGCTAAGTTCGGAAATACTCAGTCGATGACGTCTTGAATGCTCTGCTGCATTTGACAAAAGTTGGAAGGAAATGATATCTCATTTGCTGTGCGCTCAATAGGAACTTCACCGTTACTGATATCAAAAAGTTACTTTGAAAATATTTGGGCAGACGTATCTTGCAGCAAATGCTCCCGCATATTTGTTGTGAGCGTAATTTTTTCGACATAGCTCCACAGACGCGATGCCTTTAAGCACGCGTTCAGCTCGTCTGCAGTCGTTGATCGTGGTATAACGGGTAATCTTTGACGAAAATCACATACAAGGAGTTCAAGAGCGCCTCCTCTCGGTTGGTCGTTTCCACGAAAATCTCGAAGAGTTCAGTCAAGTGCTTCGAGCGATTTCTAATGTGCCATGGTGCATTCGTGCCAAATTATAATTTTGCACGTTTTAAGGACTATGGCCATACCAAAGCTTTTGCTGATGTTGCATATAGGTGTTTCGGTCTGGTTCAATGGAAGCTTAAGTGCTGAATGCGCTGTACGTCCGCCATCAAGTAGTGTTGATGAAATCCCCGATGATGCTATTGCTACTGCAATCCCATTTCGCATTCGAACTGGCGCCAATATTAAATTGATGAGGAAAGTTTTCCCGGTACCTCCTGGAGCATCTAGGAAGATAATTCCGCCATCTCCTTTGGTTACACGTTTCATGATTTTGTCTTTTTCTGAACAGTAACTAAAAACTCTTTGCGTTTGCACAAATTGTTCAAGCTGATTTGCACCAAACTGCTGTTCTCGCATCAAGTCTCTAACTTGTACAGCATTTCTATCTCGTGTCGGTGCTGGCGTACCGCGTTGACAAAGAGCTTTGTGGTTGATTGACATGCATAAGTCCTCCATTAATATTAAAGCTTCATTGAAAAAGTCATCCGAATGTTCCTGATTTGGATCGCTTGCACGTGCTTGTCTTAGAATATCTTCACTGAGGCTTTCACGATGCATTTCCCACAGTTGTCGAGGATTCGATGGTGCGCATGAGTGCGCACTTCAGTGATGTTTCGGTTAGAGTTGTATTCCAATTCTGATCATTCTCAAGTAAGGCCAGTTTAAAGCAGGCTTCTCTATACGTTTATATATTCTACTACGTCGATGGTTTTCAATGCAAGTACACATGTAGACACTCTATACGGTAATTGGTCTTGACTGAAACATTTCCCAATACCTCCCGTTTGATACGTATCCTGCGAAATACTTTTTAATACACACATTTATGTCATTTAAGTTTTTTTGAAAGAGGTGGCAACTCTACTCAAAAATATGTAAATCTTTCTCCAATACCTTCAGTTTGATACACATATTGTAATATTTGATGTGAATTGTATTAGATATTCATTATTTTTCAATTTTCGACCAGGTGGCAACACTTATGAAAATATTTTTTGATGTAGATTTTCTTATATATCTTTCTCAAATACCTTCCATTTGATATCTATACCGTACTTGCACATTTAAATAAATTTTATTTTTCTAACAGGTGGCAACTCTTTCAAAAATTGCCAAACTTCACAGGAACACTCTCCGGGTTTCTATGAAGCTATCCTGGAAATTTTAACAAAATCGGCTGAGTGGTTTCGGATTAAAGTAAAAGGAAATACTTCAAATTTCCATGGATACTCAAGGAATTAAAAGGACATTTTCAATACCTATTCGCATGATTCATTAATTAAAGCACAGCTGGGTAGCGTCTACACGGTGGGCGACTGCGCGTCGTATCCGCGTATATATACACGCTCTGCTTGAGAAGGCAGCGAAAGCTTCATTCAATTGCACCACCCTGCAGAAAAAAATTATTAATTGATAAAAAAGAACCTACTTGAAGTTAGCTTTTTTGCGGGAATACCATAAAATTTATAACTTGTAGTTATCTACAAAAAGTTAAGTTGAAACAAGTGTATAAGTGATGCAGGTGAGATTGTTTTCTTTAAATGCGTTTCTATTTAAATATCCTGCACTTCGCAAATACTTTTTCGAATTGAGGACAAATAAAAGGAAGGACAAAATTTCATATTATCATTTTGAAGTTATGTCTGACGGAGTTTGAATATCGTACCACCTACATCAGAATATGTAAACAAATATGAAATGTGACAAAATAAATAAAGTAAATAAATAAATATTCAACAATTTTTATGAGGTCGAGGCCGTTTTCAGTGAAAACTTATTGTGGAAAAGCAACAATAATTTGAAAAAATGGAAGAAGTGATAGCTATTTCGGAAATCACCACATTTCCTCATCAGACTTCTTTCAGTAGGATTCGAACCGACGAACACCACTGACTCAGCCAGTTGCCTACGCACTGTGCTAAGTTTGTCTTGTTAATTCTTGTTGCTTATTTTCCACTATTTCACTTTGCTAAGCCAACTACAATCAAGCGCAGCTATTCCGCTGCAATTTACTTGATCATGTGGTTGTTGGTTTTGTTGGTTTTTGTCAATATTTCTATTATTAGAATGTTTAAATTTTAGGTGTGCTCGTCCTTAAGTTATTAGTTTTTGTTATTTTTATGGCCTTTATAACAATTATATTTAACAATTTTTATGAGCTCGAGGCCGTTTTCAGTGAAAACTTATTGTGGAAAAGCAACAATAATTTGAAAAAATGGTAGAAGTGATAGCTATTTCGGAAATCACCACATTTCCACATCAGACTTCTTTCAGTAGGATTCGAACCGACGATCACCACTGACTCAGCCAGTTGCCTACGCACTGTGCTAAGTTTGTCTTGTTAATTCTTGTTGCTTATTTTCCACTATTTCACTTTGCTAAGCCAACTACAATCAAGCGCAGCTATTCCGCTGCAATTCACTTGATCATGTGGTTGATGGTTTTGTTGGTTTTTGTTAATATTTCTATTATTAGAATTTTTAACTTGTGTGTGCTCGTCCTTAAGTTATTTGTTTTTGTTATTTAAAAAAAAATTGTTGAATATAATTGTTATAAAGGCCATACAAATAACAAAAACAAGTAAATAAATAAAAAAAAAATTAAAAAAAAATATTTTGTTTTTCCTATTGATATTTTATGCTTAAAAGTAGTTAGTTACATCAAATGCAGAGGTAACCAATCTTGACTATTTCGCGGCCATCGCCATAGAAATATAGTTATCTTTCGTCAAAGAAAATATACAGATAATATGTGACTTATAGCTCCTTCCTAATCAACTTAAAGTTAGCTTATAGTTAGATAAATTTCCTGCAGGGGGCTTGTCCGCACACATACAGTGACATTAATTGCACGCACACTACAAGAATGCTCTGTCAAGGCTTCCCACCTCTGAATTAAAGATTAGATAAACTGACAGTTGTCTCTCTCGCACCGCGCTCTTAGCAGTGGCACCGTGTTGCTTCTTTGCAAATTTACTTGAAAAATTGTAGCGCTCGTGTGAAATAGAAGTATACGCCTTTCACTTTTGGTTTCCATGGTTTTACTATGGACAGATGACAAATTTTCTGGTGAATTTTTTTCAGCACATAAAGCACTTAACTGACGAAAATATAAACTGTTTTTAAATTCGATGTTTACATAAGTCTTATAGTAGTTTTATTTTAATTTTGAGCCCTTTTTCAGTTTTAATCATATATGTAATACTTCCATATTGGCAGTAAGCTAACTTCCAAATGTGTAAGCATTCCGAAATCAAAGCGAGACAGTCTAGTGCGGTTTTCATGTATGGATTGTGTACGTAAGTGCCGTTTTTGTGTATGTGTGGTGTACATTTTATTAATAAATGAATGTGTTCCTTTCCTTTGGACGTGTTTATTGATATATCTGTACTGTATTGTTTTCGGACGGTACTAGCTCTTACTGCCAATATAGGAGTATTACATATATGGTTTTTATACCGCTAAATATCACCTAATTTACATAATTCACGCAGATGTCTTAATATTTATTTTATTTGTTTATTTATTTATAAAGATATTGGAACTATAAATAAATTATAGTAGATACAATATAAATTTAGAAGCTATAGCATCTTCGAACTTAAGCTAGCCTATGTGTACTTTTATGAACGGAGTTTTATTGGTATAGTGTGTATTGGTCTATTGGTACATACATGTTCATACATGCCAGTGATTGAAAAGAAGGCACAATAGTGCTATTTTAGGCACTTTCAATCACAGAGGCACTTTTGGAACAATTCATCCTGTTTTAGCACTATGATAAAATACAGAAATTTAAAATAGAAGGCCACTCTCAAGCAAAAAATCACATACCACATTATAGATTAAAATATACAAAAAGTGAAAATTAAAAGCACCAAAAGATTAAAATAAGGGCCGTGAGAAATATTTACAAAGCGCTGAATTCTATTGTGAATACGCAGTACGAAAAGTAAGTTTTCGCAACAGCAAGCTTTTAATTCAGAATTTTTTAGAAAGATTCTAAGTTTGCCGTTTTATAGTCCATTCTGAAGGTGTCATATAGTTTCGTCCATTGAAAAATCTTCGAGCACACTTAATATGGAAAAAAATGCATGAAATTGAAAACCTGGAATCTCCTTAAAAATTCTGAATTCAAAGTTTGTTGTTGGGAAAACCTGCTGAATTTTTATAATTTTTGTGCAAAGTTTGAAATGCGGATTTTTGTACATATATTTTGTATATGTAATTATGAATTACTTTTATATAAAACCATTCGAAAAATAATCAATGAACAGAATAGGCGAAACTGGTCAAAATGTCTCACTGCCATTATTTCGCATATAGGTCCATATGTATATGTAAATGTCATAATATACATTTCCCGCTCATTAAGTACCGCCACCGAAGAAGCAGTCGGATTTCAGCGAGACCGAAAAACAACTGGTACGATGAGGAGTGTCAGGAAGCTGCAGAGAAAAAAGATGCCGCCTACAGGGCCACGCTGCGATCGGGCGCAACGCGCGCTATGTGGGACCGCTATAGGGATCTGAAGAGGGAAGAGGGACGTATTTGCCGCAATAAGAAGGGAGAGGCCGAAATACGTAAGTGCGAAGAGCTTGAAATGCTAGCCGACAGGAAGAATGCCCGAAAATTTTACCAGAGAGTTAGGCGACTTACGGAAAGTCTAAAGGCCGGGGCGTACTCCTGTAAGAACAATAATGGCGACCTAGTAACTGATATCCAGAGCGTACTTAAATTATGGAGGGAACACTTTTCCGCCCTACTAAATGGTAGCAGCACGGAAAGTTGCGGTGAAGAAGAACCCGATCCCGCAGTCGATGATGACGCCTGACTATGACGAGGTACGTATAACAATAACGCGGCTGAAAAACAACAAAGCCGCTGGAACTGACAGCCTGCCAGCTGAGCTATTCTAGTACGGCGGCGAGGAGTTGGTAAGGTGCATGCATCAACTCTTGTGCAGAATATGGTCAGATGAACGCATGCCCGACGACTGGAATTTAAGTGTGCTCTGCCCAATCCACAAGAAAGGTGACCCCGCCATACGCGCCAACTACCGCGGGATCAACCTTCTAAGCATAGGTTACAAGTTCTTATCGAGCGTATTGTGGGAAAGACTGAAGCCCACCGTCAATGAACTGATTGGGCCTTATCAGTGTGGCTTTAGACCTGGCAAATCCACCATAGACCAGGTATGCACAATACGCCAAATCTTGGAAAAGACCCGTGAGAAAAGGGTCGACACTCACCACCTATTTGTCGACTTTAAAGCCGCTTTTGACAGCGCTATGTCTGAATTTGGCATCCCCTCAAAACTCATACGGCTGTGTAAAATGACGTTGAGCAATACCACCAGCTCCGTCAGAATTGGGA